>NC_053118.1:10152406-10452406 GCF_010015445.1 Perca fluviatilis | reverse complement strand
AACGCTCCAATTCATCGTTTTATTTGTGCATAACCTATTTGCTACTAGTGTACACCTTTTGTATCATTTTGGGCATTATTAAATAGGGTCATTTACAAACGATGGTAATACCCCCCCCCCTAAGCTATTCAGCGGCTAACGCTACTACGCTAACTTCCAATGTTAGACCCAGGTGAAAAAAGCTTCTGGGGGGGTGTTTGGCTCGAGGTCATGGTGCAAAGGACCCTAGGGTAAATTACTCCGAACCATCACTTTAAGTCTTATGCAACAGCCTGCTTTGTCATCTGCTCCAATTAGGCAGGACTAGAGTGTTTTTTTGTTTGCTTTAAGCCACTGCGGTGTTAACATTGTCCCATGTAACTACATGCTAACGGCAGTAAACAATGTCGCCTTGGCTGCCAGTGTCGTTAAATTCTCCCCAATTCGATTCACATTACTCCTGAAACATTTTCTATTTGTAGTATTTGGTTTAAAAGCCTTTATCTGCAATTATTGACTGTAGAAAGTGCTGCCATATTCTATCAGTGTCAACTGCTATCTAAAGTAGCTACATGGCTAACAGCAGTAAACAATGTAATCTTGGCTGCCAATGTTGTTAAATTCTCCCCAATTCCAGGTCGCATTACTCCTGAAACATGTCCGATTGGTTTGTGTGTGGTTCAGAAGCCTTTATCTGTGATTTTCGACAGTGGAAAATGCTGCTTCGTTCCACTACAATCTAACGTTAGCATACTGCTAACTATTAAGTAGCTACATGCTAACGCGACATAGCTGTAATCTTGGCCAATGCTGGTCATTTCTCCCAAAATTCCGGTCACTTTACTGCTGGGACATGTCTGGTTGTGTAATATTTGGTTTAGAAGTGTTTATTGGTGATTTTGGTGAAGCTCCAACTTCAACTAGTGAAACACGGTGTGTGGACAACATTGACATATATATTAATGGACCAATAGACCCCGTTGCTCTGGACGGAGACCAGTGAAGGCTATTAGAAGCACTTTTCCGGTGATGGCCAGCTTTACTGCGCAGCCTCCAACTGACAGAGACAGCGTAAATGTGACGTGAGCAACGTGTCTGAAAGTTGTAAGTGTTCTGGTAGCTGTGCCAAGAGAAATCTCAATCATTCCCAATCTTACAGAGACGGAGAGTGTAGGTATATGTAAGGAGATAACATAGGCACAGACTAATTATTGCTAACTAACATGCTAGTTAACATTAGTAATTAAACCTAAACAGCTAATGTAAGTCGAAACTGCCTGCGAGCTTCTCCTGTACTATACGGTAATTCCTCTACTGTGCGACAGTAATGGTGCGTTCTTTTTGTCTTGTAATCGCAACTAGTAGCTTGAGTGTGACGTCACATCCATGTCGGAAAACGAGTTACCGTGGGTTGTTGCGTTCTTTTTGTCACACAATACTACGAGTTGGAGAAAAGATGGATTTTTGTAACATTTTTAGTAACATTTAGGATTCTATTCACCCAGTTATTGACATATTACACAACTATATTTCACAGTTTGATGCATGAAAATTACGTTTTGATTAACGTTAACGTTAGGCTACTGCTCTGCTTTCTGCTCAAGGCTCGGCTTAAAGCCGTTGTTGTCATATAGCAACCGAGCGTCTCAGCTGCACAAGCTACAAAATAACTAATCAGGCGGTATTTAACTCCTAATAAGACATGCCTATAGGTAGCAGTATACAGTGCTATGTGTACGACTTCTTCATTTGGTTACAACAAAGACAAAAGTGCTTAAAACTGTAGAAAACCACAATGTTTACTACGTGTGATGCACGACGTAGCCATCTTTGAAAGTGAGCTCGGGGTCCTCTGAGTTCAGACGACTTGACGAGTTGTAAATACGACCTCGGGGGCGTTCTTTTTGCAACTTCCGGGTCGTAACTCCGGAAAACAACTCGTAAAACGACTTTGGTGGACAAAAAGAACGCACCATAAGTCACTTGGTTATGACACAATCGTTAGCCTATTTTTACAAAAACGTCTGCTACGGAGCCATAACGTGAGATACAAGGTAATGGAGCCTTTTATACGTTGTTGTGTTTCTTTCGAACTAAACAATGGACAAATCGAGTCTTTAAACGCTTCGGATGTAAAGTTATTCTCAGTCAAGTGACGTAAAAAGAAAATGGCGGTAAGCGGAATGCTAACAGGAGGTGATGGCCAGTTAGCAACAAAATGGCGCCATGATGGCTCGAGTTCTGAAGCGAAGCTTACCCCCTTGGTGGACAATGTGTGTGGAGGCTCCAGACATTCCAGGAAGCCCACTGGCCAATCAGAGCAGACTGGGCTTTTTCGGGAGAAGGGATTAAAGAGACAGGCGCTCCTACAGAGTGTCTTATACAAAGGGTGAATACGGGTGCAGCAGAGTAAACATGCTGCCTCCTGTTTACCAGTATACGAGAATGTTGATGAGATATGCGGTTGTGGCGTGTAAGTTTAAACGGAGATTAGTTCTAAAAACACTTGTGTGCACGGCGTAAGCTTTTGGCTCAAAACTCCGCTTAAAAACCAAAACGTAGCAATGTAAATGTAGCCTAATACTTGTTGAGATAGTTCAGTCTGGACCACAGATGGGCCACCAGACCGACATTTCCATTTCCTGAGCTATGCCGCTGGTGTGGCTAGAATTATCTTGGTTTATTTCAGCACTTTAACTTAATCTGCTATATTCAATGTAATGTTGCATCTTTTCAATTTTGCATTATCCTTTGATATAACGACTAATTCACTTCATTTGATTTTGCGTCCCACTTCTCATTTACGCCGTTGTAAATGTAGATCCTTTCCTGGATGATCTTCGAGGTGAAATAGAGAGTAAGGGTGATTAAATGAGTTCATGTCCTCATCTCGTAATCATCCTCGGCTTGTGATTTACCATCTGAGATTTTATGTTAATATCTTGCTGCAAGACATTGATAGTGTTTGGGGGAAAGTTCTCTGTTTGATAAATGAAGCATTGACGCCTTTTTAGCAAACTTCATTAAAAATGATTAAGAGATTTTCAGACAAGCAAAATGCAATCCTTTCCATTTAAGGATTCAGCCACTGGATCGCTGCTTCTCTCCCTGTTCCAGCTTCCCAGGGGAGTTGCCTGACAGCTGCACTGGCTCTTTTATAGCATTAGGAAGGAGTGCTGGGAGGCAGCACTACCTAATTGGCTTTTTGGACAAGAAAGTTATCCTACTTGATGCCATACTAGAGCTTTCAGAGCTTTTAGATTAAAGTTGTTAAAACCACACAGCAAAACTGAAGCTACAATGAAAGTCTTGGTCTGGAGGGCGATTTGGTACTAGGAACAACATAAACTTCAATTTCCCATCTGCTGCTTCTTTAAGTGTATAGTTTCATTAGCCAATGTTAAGTTTTCTTTTTTAAAGTAAGGAATTTATCACGTCAGACAATATGTTTATCACATGCCGAAAAACATTTCACATGTGGACAATTTTGGGACTCACTCATTGGATTTGGGATATTTTACACACACAATGTAAGACACCACAAGCAAAAAGAAACAATTTCACACGTAATATCACACAGGAAGCACATTTTACAGGTCACAGGTGAAACAGCAATTTACACATTATGTATTCAGGTAGGTAAACATAGTTTTTTCTATAATTTACATGTGGATGCAATGTGTATGGAGAGATGTCAGAGTAAGGAGGCTGCCTCAAAGGACGGCACCCTGAGCAGTTAGGAGACAAGCTACCAGTTAACCCTATGTACTTGGTCCATACATACATACATGGGACTTGAACCTGCGACCCTCTGGTTTTCGAGCCAAGTCCCGACAGCTACCGCTGCCCCTCCAATGATGGCTCTAACACATGTGGGTTGTTTATTTCACATCTGAAAACATAATTACGTATGTACTTGTTTGCAATATTTTCCCAACTGAACTAAAATGTTGTGCCCATAAAAAGTCAAAACAAAAACAAATTTTAACTAATGCATATTTAAATTTTACTTTATTAAAAGAAACAAATGATAGAATTAAAAAGGTATGTAGTCGTAGGTTTTCTTTTGAATATTAAAAAGCACTTAAGTTTATAGATATAAAAGAGGTGCTGTGATACCTCATTAATGACAGAGTGTGTTTACAGTCCTTGCTCTATTTATTTATAGCAAATGGGTAAGAGCTGGGATTCATTTCATGATCGCCCTCTGTGACACACTCAAGCATGCTCTTGTCATACATTAGTATAATGCAGTGGCAGCTGGTGAAAAATATCCTAGTTGGACAGTGCCATAATCAGTCAGTTTCAGTAGCCACCCCAACACAATTTAACACAAACTGCAGGATACCATTGCTCTGTGAAATAGTCAGTAGTTATTTAATGCCGATATTAAAAGGTTTAGGCATTCTTACACATAAAACATCAGCAATATATAGCACAAACTTGCCATTTGCATTTGAAATTGAACTCAAACTATTGACTTATTTATCTACACCTTGCAACGCAAGAGGCCCACCATCAGAACAAAATGGACAGTGGACTATATACATACAATAACATCAAATAATATAAATTGACTTAATATTTCTAGTAAATATTACACTGTATGAAAGCTGTATAATAAAGAAATTGACTAAACTCAAACCTCTTAATGGAAGCATAGCATACAGTGCTTTATGATCAAGGCAAATGTTACTAATAGTTAAAGTGCCCAAGAACTGCCACAATTAAATGAACTGCAACAATATGATTAATCAATTAGTTGATTGAATAAAAAGTATTATCTGCAACAACTTTAAGTAATTTTTCAAGCAAATATTCCACAACACATGTACAGTAAATAGCAAACATACAAATTCGAATTACTATATACAAAGAAACATGTGGTCAGGTCTGTGTTGTGCATGCGGGTGTGTGTGATCTTATTAGTACAGGAATTTTGCCCTTTTTCTCCTTCTGAATGGCAAAGTATGGTGCTTAGCCTTTCCAGAAGCACTGTAGCGATGGCATCTGCGGTGGCATTCTGGATTGTAATGAACTCAAAAAAATGCTCTTGGATGTTGTTGTTGGCGTTGATGTAGCGTAGCACAAGCACCAGCTGGCAGTGGGTGGACATGTCAGTCGTCTCGTCGGCTTGAAAGGAGATAAAATACGCGCTCTTTATTTACTCCAAAATGTAATCCCTCAGCACTGACAGCTCGTTTTGTAAGGTTTTTGACGTACCTTTAAAAACGACGGCTGTCTTAATGGCACTTGCCAATTAATGCAACACAGTAAAAAGTAATAGTAAAGAGACCTGAAATCAGGCAGCCACCTCCAGTTCGCCACCCCCACACACACACACAATGCGCAATGGTGAAATCTATACCAGCGTCAGAAAGCACAACAAATCTCTTTCCCCCCCAGAGCTGAAAAAATCCGAGAGGAGACACTGACAAGTGAAATATATTATGATATTGAGTGGTTTTAGCTGGCTAATGTTAGTGTGGCTATTTCATTAGAATGACTTTACATGAATTAACATTACTAAAAGTAAAGAGCAAAACTTTGATAAATTAACTTGTCTTTGAATAGATACATTTTCATCAGGCAAATGGTTGTTGTTTAACAATGAAGACATCATCAAAATGTTCATGTTTCGATTGAGTGACCCCTGTGGAGACCCCTAGCTGCAGAAAATTACATATTGTATGTTTAAGTGTTGACCTAAGGCCGTAACACAAAAGCATTTCAAATGGCAACATTTTGTGATAAATATTTTGTGATTTTTTAAATTGATTTGTGAATTAAATGTGATTCACTCCTGGGGGAAAAAAACTAATGCAATTTTCTTTAAAGTTCAACTTTGGATAATTTTGACAAGCCAATAGCAAGCTGTCTAGACAGTGTTGACCTTTGGGGGTATGAAGAATTCAAATGGATGAAGCTATTATAGGCTCTTGTTGCCTAAAAATGTCTTGTTCAGCATTCTGCCAACCAAGCTACCTAGCTACTCCTAGTGCTGGCTGTTAACTTATAGGACAAATCCGGCGCAAAATGAACCTAGAAATTAATAACACATTTGTACCAAGTCGACCATTCTCTGGGATATGTTTTCATGCTAATCGAATGTGACCAGTTTTAGCGCAAACTTAGCTTTAACGCTAGTCGTCGAGGCACTAGTAAAGTAGAAAGAAATCGCTATTTCTATACCACTAACAAGGCTCAAAATAGCACCACACATGCAGATGACCGGTGCCAGTACTCAGCCGGCCGCGTTTACCCACCGGTAAATCTCCGCTGGAAGACTCGCTTCAGAAGGTTTGAAAATCTGCAACTTTCCCTCCTCAGCGTTTAGCTAGGCGCAGCGCCATTGCAACCATAAACACTGGCTTGGCCACGTCATCCTTCGCTGCTACACCCTCTCTTCATAAATCGTCACGTCCGGTTTCAAAAAATCAAGATGGCGACATAGTGCCAAACTCAAGTCTTCAAAACAATAGTCCACAAGCCAATGGGTGACGTCACTGCTGCTACGTCCACTATTTTTACAGTCTATGGCTGCTCCTCAAAGGAGTCCAGATATGTTAACAAACACATGCAGATTAATTTCACTCTGCCACGTTCTTAAGATTACACACTATACATATTTTCAATAATGGAAATTGTAATGAATAATGAATGTAATGCCTCACCCCTTCTCGCTACCCATCTAGGGTACAATGTTGATACAATAACATGCTACATTGTTTTGTGAATAATTAAATCATGTAACGAGGAGACATGTAATTATGTGAACATTTAATCACTGTGACTGGCATGTATACAAAGCAGAACTCTTCTATTTCACGATGAGGCTGAGAGCTGCATTATCAAAAGAAAAGAGCTTTTTTTTCCCCCACATCTGAATCCTCAGGCTGAATCTATAATGAATCTATGATGATATTAAAAACGGAAACTTGTCTAGAATAAAAGATAAGTGTATTTAAACTTCTGAAGTGAGGAGCTTTGAAAGTCGGATCTCTGTCGAAGCCTGGTAATTGATTTTCTGTCTGCTATCTCCAAAGTCCTCTCTCTGCCTCACTCTCCCTACCTCTGTCCCTAATAGCTGTCTCTATTTTATTCCATCTCTCTTTGACTACTTATCCCCCTCTTTCTGTGCTCGCCACCTCACTCAGCCATCCAGCGGGCCTGTCCTCATTAATCAGGTGTGTAGGCAGCATGAAGAACAAGGGTATGTTAATCTCTGTCAGGAGCCTGCTGTACCGCGCTCATGCTTGCTTGCGTGCTTACTCGTCTTCCTGCTAGCCTCCCTGCCTGGCTGTCTGCCTCCCCTCCTGTCTACCGGTCTGCCTGTAGGTGGCCGTGCACCAGCAGGGTTTAATGAGCCTTAAAGGACAGAGGTTTTGACATGGAGCTTTGCTGTCCATTTACATCAGACCTACGAACACACATGCAGCCCTTCTCTGGGTTCATGGCTTGGTTGCTATCGTTGTCTGCAGACAGGGATGGTAGATCTTAACCTTGGGTTTGTCGCTCTTCTAATCACAAGTGACAGGCTTATCAAACGGGCAATCTATAACGTGTCACATGCAATAGATAAAATGTTGAAGTGATCGAGGATTGAAAAGGTTAAGCATCCTCCTTAGGTTTCCAAGGATCAATGTATGCACACTGTCTCACCTCTCCAAAAAGAAGCCCAGATGAACCCAAAATAACTCACCTCACTCCTCAGGCTCCACTAGAGCCACTGAGGGGAATGGATGCGTGAGGTAAGTGTAAGCTGCTCTGGGCATGAAGACTCAGGTGGAGCGCGGAGAGTAAACCGCGGACCTGAGAGTTTTTGTTGTTTTCCCCCATCCTGGCTGTCAAGCCAGATCACACCTTTACATGTTGGTCTTTGGATTAAAAGAGAGTGGCATCACCCCCTGAGGTAACGTTCTCCTTTGTCACTGAAAACAAGATAATCAGATCATAGAATCCACCTCACAAATGCTGACAACATCGTGTTAGTGATGGCAACTACTCACAATCTAAACCACAGAGCTACACAACATTTAGTTTGTAAGCCTTTTTGAGTGTACAGTAATACACTTATCCGCTAACCTTATTGCAGAGCTCTATTCACAGCTCTCAAGGGAGGAGGGTTTCTGCAATCGCAACAGGAAATATTGAATCTAAGAGGTTTTCTGCATTAAGCCACATGTGGCTGTTAAGTGAGTGGTTTTCAAAAAGGTTAGGACATTTTTCTAGCTCTCATGCTGATGCATTGTTTGACAAAAGCAGGTGTATAAGCCCCGAAATGGGGTCTATCAGTGAGCGGCCTCCCTCTGTGCAGCTGTATCTCATGTCTATGAATCAACATCAACCCTTAAACTTTGAAAACAAGGTTGGAAAAATATTAAGTTTTCTGACTGTCCGACACGTAGTATCTAAAGCTCTTTCTCGGCAGCAATGAAAGTTGTCAATTGAACCAAATCAGTTTGGATTGCTTGCCTAATAAGCAAAATACAAAACAATATGACAATCTAACCTTATGAAATACAGTAAAAAAAGCTGTCAATCATCTCCACCTGCTGCAAGCTGCACTACCTGCCCTGACTGCTAACCATTGTACCATGTCTGCTTCAGATCCGCTTGATTTGCATAAAATAGAGAAACCTACAATGCTGAAAAAATAGAATCTATTGATTCACGTGACATTCCATATAACAACTTCATATTGTGTGGATCCACATTAAAGAACAATTCATCTAAATCCAAATTAATTGAATGGTTTCATTAAATGTCTCGCTTTGCCAGACCCTCCTCCAAAACGCCCTGAAGGAGGGTCTGGCTACGCCACATTAGAGTCCGGATCGGGCCGAATTTTTCTGTCCGAGGCCGGCCTGTGTCCGACAGAGCCGTGTCCGAACTGGCCCGAGCCCGACATGCATTAAGAAATTTGTGTCCTAGCCCGACCCGAGCCCGACAGTTAAAATCTATTTTTTTTCCCCTCATACTAATGACACATGTACGCTACGTTTGTGGAAAGCTTTTATTAAGCAACTGTAGGAAGGCATTCGGAAATGTCAACAGATGAGCGCATCAGCGCACACGGGGCAACAAGCGCACGTTAATCAGCTGTTAACATGTTCAATGGGTTAACCTTTCCTGATCGCTTCGTTTCCAACCGTGATCAGAAAACCAGGAGAGACTGGTTACCTCCAGGGCCAACGTTATAAAATGAATAACCACTAACTCTGCTCCGGTTGCATGATCTACAACACGCATGCTTCCTCTTTCTCTAGGCTCTCTCTCTTCTGCCCACTTACCTCACACACTCACACACACACACACACACACACACACACACACACACACACACACACGCACGCACGCACTGAGCTCTCTTAAAAGGAGCCGCAACATCATTTTACAACAAATGCCTTATCGCGCTGATGTGACCGAGCCCGACCCGACCCCGACCATAATTTCTAAATATCTGTCCGAACCCGAGCCGTCGGGTACCATCGGGACCCGTCGGCCTCGGGTCGGGTATCCATGCCTTACTCCACATAGCATTCGGGGATGGGAGGAAAACGTGCTCTGGTTTAATGGGATTTCATTAAACCAATCAGAATCATAATGGGCGGCGCTAAACTCCGCACAGAGCCGCTGCTAAATAGTCGTGGGAGAGAAAACTCAGATTAGACAGATAGTCTAGCTAGCTGTCTGGATTTACCCTGCAGAGATCTGAGGAGCAGTCAACAATAGTCCTCATTATCCCCAAAGTGGAACGTCAAGGATTTAAACTACTTTAAACTGAATATACAATTGAGTGAAACATTGCTTTAGGCTTCATCTCATTTGTTTAGTTTGAGTAGAGAACTGAATTTTTCTTTCTAGTTAACCCAAGTTTTGTCTTTAGGATTGAGCATCGAGAACCAGTTCCAACTTGTAAATCGTTTAAAAAATTAGAATTCCATTGGAATGATTTTTTCTTATTGGAATCGTTCATCGGTTCCAAATTTCATATGCAGAAGTTTTGGTTTCCGTAGCAGCCACCGTACTTCCGGGCGCTCAATGTGTTGTGTGGCTTTATTTTACGTTGGAAAAAGCCCGGTAAAATTGTAAATCTCCATTGAATCAAAATAAAATGTTCATCTTTGAAATAAGCATGTGACCCGTTTTAACTTCACCACTGAAAGAATTGGAATCGAGAATCAATGAGAACCGCAATCGAAAGAAAGAATTGGAATCAGAATTGTTAATATCATAACGATGCCCAACCCTAGTTGTACTGATTTTATTCTTAAAGCCCCACCTAGTGCCCTTTATATAGAGACTGTGGCCAACTAGGGAATCGAATGTTCTGAGCTATCCCTTTATGCGATTGGTTCCGAGGTGGTCACGTGTTTCGTGGACTCCATGTTACCAACATTAATCTGATTCCCATTGACACAGTGCAGGGAATAGAGGAAAATTTTTATAAATTATTTAAAAAATGATATAAATCACTAAAAAATCCCAACTGTTTCGCATTTGGCTGCAATGAAAGACAGGGAAGCAGCAAAATATTTCATAAGTCCCCCCGTGAACCAAAAAGGCAAAAAGTATGGGAGCTGTTCATTATTGTGTGAGGTAAATGTCAATTCCTCGCTTCGATATGATATCAACTTACATAGGACAAATATAGTAATACCATCGTAAATGTGTACCATGCTGTCAAAAAAGTTCTAACACTGCTTAAGAAATAAAAAGTTTGAAGTTAGCCATGCCTTATGCTAGTGTTAGCTTTTTCGCTAGCACTCCATGTACCTAAATGCTTGTGATCTCGCCATAGTCATATGGCTTTTGGTCTCGACCGAATCCAGGAGATATAGTTTCCTATATCTGCGTCTATGTTGTCAACATAAGACCTGTGGCGTTAGTGCTCCTTTTGTACCATCATTTTATTGAAAAAAAATATATATAAAGCTTCGCTCCTATGAGATGGGTGGGGTTTTATTACACACAAAGCTAACTGGCTATAGTTAGCCTGAACGTATGAAAGCAGACATTAGAAAGGTAAACACTGCTGAGAGACTTATTAGGCGACTGGTCACTCACTACGAGGCCCATTTACGATGTAGAAGGTGAATATACACTGAAATATTTCCGTAAGGGCCTTTTACATATTGACAAATGTTGATAATAACTTGTATATGCCCGTTTATGGTGAAAATAAGCGATTTATTTCAAGATAGCATATTCGCCCCATAGGGTTACACTGTAGAGTCATCTGACATTGGTCTCCAATATGGCGCCCATGATTTGAGTTGGCCACACTCTCTATATAAAGGGCACTAGCCCCACCATGAGCCAGACCACAGTTTATGTACCACACACAATAAATAAATAAGTAAATACATACATAAATAATATATACAAATTGTCAATATTTGTGTTTTAATTATTAAATCCAACCAGTAATATGTGAAAAATATGATAGAAATTCATCCGTGCAACATATATGCTTTTTCTACACTTCCCCTCTACCTGTCTGCACGTCTCATCAGCCTTGGGGCGCTGCGGATATCAGCCCAGGGGGGCGGGTCTGTGTAGCAGTTTAGCCAATTGCTCATTTAAGATATGAATGTATGACATAAAATTTAGCCAATCAGCAGGCTCAAATATAGTCTGATATGGGCGATTATTTTATCGCCCCAAGTGCGAGCCACTATTAAAGTCAGGACGAGTCTGACGGCGCCATTTTTACTGTATGACAATGGCGAACAACATTCCTACCACGATTAGACCCAACCCTAACTCAGTACAATCTCTCTTCCAAGATCCGTTTGAGAGGAGAACTTTGGCGGATAAACTCCTTGTGAAAGAGCTGGTCCCAGATCAACCTGACATCTGTATAAGGCAGCAGAGTAGCGAGTACGTGCCAGTACGTGCGAGGCTTCTCTCGTAGCTGGTAACATTACGCTAGAAAGGCCTGGCTAGCTGGATGCAGTCATGCTAATTCACTATTTTGCTTTCGTGCTTGCTTTTTAAAAACAACTGGGACTGATCCAGAAGGGACCGTTACCGGAGTGAGGGATATGAAGCACCTGTCTGAAGAAGTAAGTAAACATGAGAACACCAGAGCACACATGGATAATTCAGTTAAGCTAGCTATATTCGGAAGAGTGAACATCGCTACGCAACTGGACGACGGGTCACAGAGTTGCGGTGAAGAAACTCAACGAGTAGGTGGATAAAAATATATATATATAAAAATATAAATCTTATCCAAAAATCGGCATATCTTATCCAAAATAAACAACTGTGTAAAGTTTCATGGGGCTTTTGAGTTGGCCTGGAGCAATCCTGGCATTTTCAGGGGACTGGTGGACTTCGTTACCTCCCTCGACAGTGTGCTGGAGGAGCACCTTAATTATGACACAATTAAGGGAAGTATGATGTTGTGTGGCAGACAAAATGCTGTAGTACTGTTACTGAGTATAATTCTGTGACATTGTATGATTTAAAATTACATATCATCTGGTGCTTCCGGACGTTTGCCGTGTTTTGATGGAAGTTAGAGCATCTAGAGGGGTTAAAGGTTATATGACGCCATTGACAGGTTGCCAATTCTAGGGTATGAACATTGTTGAAAACATTTTAGATAATATAAGTACACAACTGAAAACAATATATTACATATGTATAGTCAGTTTTAGACATTTCAATGAAGAAATCTTACATATTACATCTTTAAACACTCTTCATGCTTTGTATCTAAAGCTTAGTGCTTTTGGCTGAAGGTAATGCAAGTACATACAAATTAAAAAGAAAAGCAAATAGGAGCAAATAGGAGCCCAGTGTGAAGTTTAAGACAAAAACTAAGGCAGGAAATAATTTCACATCCAGAGCAGCCCTTATTTTATCCCCAATAAAGATGTAACACAGTGCCAACCCTGCCAGTGAGACTCCAGCTGTGGACTATGGTGGTAAGTTTCGACAGGGGGTGGCTGGAGGGGCGTCTGTTCCGCCCTCAGTTTGGGTCCAACTGGATGGCGTGACAGGAGAAATGTCAGCCACTGCTGAACCCCAGTGAGCTTGGTTTCTTGCTCGCTGCGACAGAAAAATATAGATCTCAACTCGCATAGGAAAGCAGACAATGGTTAAGTGTTCACATCCCCCAAGCTTGGACTAAATGAAAATAATCTGATCAATATGTGAAGAGCCATAGAGAAAATATTTTTGTATACAAATCTTAATTATAGCTCTCTCCAACCAGCATGTGCAGGGTACTCCAAAGCAAGGCCCAGTATATGAATGAATCAGAACCCTTTCACTGCTATCTTCCATCACTATTAGAAGCATCCATTATGAAGCAAGCATTCACATCTTCAGTAAGGATTTTCAAAAGAAATTTGACATTCACAATTCACATGAAAGGCAGCATATACAAAGCCACGCATAGTTCACCTGCTTGCTCTCTCCATTTCACTGATGTGTACACATTAAAAGGTGTTTGCCATTTTTACTGGGAATGAGCTGTCAGCCCCTTTCACCTGAGCTTGAGAAGACGTGGGCCTATCACAATAGTGCATGGCAGAATGAAATGTTAATGGAGGAAAGGCCACGCACATGGAGGCTGTTGGGGCTCTGATCAGACTCTTGAGACTCCCTCGTCAGCCCGAGCTGTCACGGTTAAGACAACAGTGTCGACAGAAATGTGCCCACTGACCTTACTGCTTTTCTGATCGCTTTCTTAAGGATTATAGAAATAAGGAGCTCAGTAATAATAGCCACAACATTTCTTTGTTTATGGGTAAACCTCAGGGACTTGTAAAACGATTAGTTGAATGCCAGCAATTTATTGTATGTTGTTCACAGTAAATAGTTTATGGTGTTTGCTGTTTAGCAGGTCATTTCTAATAGGAAAATGCAGGTTATCACTGCACAAAGGCTGATACTTTTTGAAACCAGTGGCCCAGCATAACTAATAGGGGAGGTTCACACAATAAGTTAAATAAACAAGGGAATTTATTAACGACAACTAAAGTAAACTATTGTGTGTGATGTCAGCAATCAGTAGTGTATTGTGGATGTGGGATGATATGAAAGTGTAAATGCTCACTTAACCTTTAACATAAACAAGGATTCAATTAAACCAAACAAAAACCAAGTCGGGCTACCTGTAGGGAAAGTGAGACCAGACCTCATGGAATCACCCAGCTTTATAGAATCCCAGCAGGTGAGGCCAATCCCCCAACGAGGTGGGAGGAGCCAGTCAATCAGGCACTCCTTCATGGTGATTTTTTAAATGTCTCCCCTTCAATCTTAATCCTTTCTCTTTATTTTTTTTGGGCATTTTCACCTTTTTTTGACAGAGGACAGTGAATAAATGAGGGAGATATATATATATATAGTTTGGACACACCTTCTCATTCAATGCGTTTCCTATTTACTATTTACTATTTACATTGTAGATTCTCACTGAAGGCATCAAAACTATGAATGAACACATATGGAATTATGTACTTAACAAAAAAGTGTGAAATAACTGAAAACATGTCTTATATTTTAGATTCCTCAAAGTAGCCACCCTTTGCTTTTTTGATAGCGCTGCAAACCCTTGGTGTTCTCTCAATGAGCTTCATGAGGTAGTCACCTGAAATGGTTTTCACTTCACAGGTGTGCCTTGTCAGGGTTAATTAGTGGAATTTTTTCCCTTATTAATGGGGTTGGGACCATCAGTTGTGTTGTGTAGAAGTCAGGTTGATACACAGCCGACAGCCCTATTGGACAACTGTTAGAATTCATATTATGGCAAGAACCAGTCAGCTAAGTAAAGAGAAACGAATGGCCATCATTACTTTAACAAATGAAGGTCAGTCAGTCCGGAAAATTGCGAAAACTTTGAATGTGTCCCCAAGTGCAGTCGCAAAAACCATCAAGCGCTACAATGAAACTGGCTCACATGAGTACCGCCCCAGGACAGGAAGTCCAAGAGTCACCTCTGCTGCTGAGGATAAGTTCATCCGAGTCACCAGCCTCAGAAATCGCAAGTTAACAGCAGCTCAGATTAGAGACCAGATGAATGCCACACAGAGTTCTAGCAGCAGACACATCTCTAGAACAACTGTTAAGAGGAGACTGCGTGAATCAGGCCTTCATGGTCAAGTAGCTGCTAGGAAACCACTGCTAAGGAGAGGCAACAAGCAGAAGAGATTTGTTTGGGCCAAGAAACACAAGGAATGGACTTTAGACCAGTGGAAATCTGTGCTTTGGTCTGATGAGTCCAAATTTGAGATCTTTGGTTCCAACCGCCGTGTCTTTGTGCGACGCAGAAAAGGTGAACGGATGGATTCTACATGCCTGGTTCCCACCGTGAAGCATGGAGGTGTGAGGGTGTGGGGGTGCTTTGCTGGTGACACTGTTGGGGATTTAATAAAAATTTAAAGGCATACTGAACAAGCATGGCTACCACAGCATCCTGCAGTGACATGCCATCCCATCCGGTTTGCGTTTTGTTGGACCATCATTTATTTTTCAACAGGACAATGACCCCAAACACACCTCCAGGCTGTGTAAGGGCTATTTGACCAAGAAGGAGACTGATGGAGTGCTGCGCCAGATGACCTGGCCTCCACAGTCACCGGACCTGAACCCAATCGAGATGGACATGTTTTCAGTTATTTCACACTTTTTTACATAATTCCACGTGTTCATTCATAGTTTTGATGCCTTCAGTGAGAATCTACGATGTAAATAGTCATGAAAATAAAGGAAACGCATTGAATGAGAAGGTGTGTCCAAACTTTTGGCCTGTACTGTGTATATATATATGTGTAAGTACTGTTAAATATGTGCTGTGTTTATGATGCATAATTAATGCAAAATTCATAGTAAATTTATAGTTTACATTCATAGTCTCATACAGTAAATAAATAGGAAATGTGTTTAATGTAAAGGTTAAAATGAATGTGATGTAATGGTTCGATTTTAGTCCATTGTGTTTTTGTTTCTCTGTTGTGTTTTCCACTGCTGCGTAATTTGTTAATGGACCAAAGGAAACCTAACGTGTACACATGTTACGGCGCTCTGCTAATTAAGTTGGAGTTTCACTGTCGTCGGAGTCAAAGCGAACTGTGAAGGATTTTCCGAGGATTTAAGAACCTCTTTTCAGGACAAGCAACCAACGAGTTCTCACAGCGTGACATGGATGCATTAAGGACAGAAGAGCAAAGCAATAAACACCCGTTTCAAAGAACCAACCTGTGTCTGTGTTGTCGTGAAGAGAGCTAATTTTTATATATATATAAGCCTATTGCTTATTATTATAATATCTGAATCATGCAATCACAGTGATGGATAGCAGACTATCATAACTTCCTAAGCCACAGCAGTTACAAGCATGTCCCTGCCATATGCATCAGTTTTGAGTGTGCTTTGAAAATAGTTGCCGTGTTGTAAGCTTCTGTATTTACAGCGCGTTTTCTAAATGCTGTGCATGTGTCGTCAATTGGATTTTTTTGTGTGCTGTCCAGTTGGTGAAGATGTTCCTTCAATTGCTTGTGTTTTCTTTCATTTGCGGGGCGTAGAGCCCCAGGCCCACAGTACAGAGATATGAGGAGACATCGAGTAGAGGCATTCATTATATCATATTGGGAAATGGATTTTGTGCAGAACCAACTGGGGTTGTTTCATACATGCATACAAACAAACACACATGTACTTAAAATCTAATGATATGAGAGGCTGATAACAGAGCTTTCCAAAGCAGCATCCATCTCGCCACGACACAGATGGGCCTTGGGCCTCAACACAGACGGCTCTCTTTAACAATTTACCTGATTTAAAAGCCCCTTATAGCAGCTGGGATTCAGTCTGAATAAACAAGGAGCAGATGGCCACTTGGAGGCACAAGTGTTAATCAACTGGGATGGAGGCAACAAGAGATTCCGGAGAGCTTTAAGACGCCTGTTTGAGAACGTGCAAATGTATGCATGCACATACACGTACACACAAATACTGGTCAGGCCAACATATGACGTCTGTGTTAGCTTTTTGACTCGAATTGGATATATGCTATTACAGAAAGTTAACTTTTATTTGACGAAGGCATCTTTCTCTTTTACTCAGTCCACACCAAAATCGTCACTGTATTTATTTGTAAATTACACTTCTGATCAAGTTTTACAACACCCACCTGTGGATGTCACCCCCTTTATATTTAACTCTTGTGTTGTCTTCCTGTCGACCATGAACCTTCCGGGTCTAAATTGAAAAATGAACTATTTTTGTCGCTTTTTCCAACGTTTTCTTCGGTTTTTCAATGCTTTTGATGCTTGTTTAAACTTTTTTGTCACATTTTTGTCACTTTTTTAAGGATTTTTTTATTTATGGCCAATAGACCTAGTTCAAATGACATTATACCTATTTTTTGAGTTAAAAAAAGGAGAAATCATTAATTATTTTGCATAATAGTTAAGATCAGAGGATCTTGAGTGAATCACAGACTGGTATCTGTCAAAGTTTAATCAGGAGACTGTTTTGAAACCATTGAAACTTGTTTTTCAAATGCTATAAAATTGAATAAGACACCCAAAATTAAATGAAAGTAATCATTGATTTTACCTGCAAAGATCGTTGTATTGAATACTTCCATGCATTCATGTTATTTTTGGACAATTTAGTTAAAAAAAAAAAAACTCTAATTCTGTTGTCTGCGGGTCAAATTAACACAAGGGTTAAAGACAAGGTGTGGTGTTAGAACATACAAAGAAGCCAGAGTAACCACTCTTTGTGTCCACATTCTTTGTTAGATTCATTATCCTAAAATATCAACTTCAAGGTGGCCTGTGGAGTTTTGTTGTAAACAAACCAAAACACATGAGCTGGTTTTCACCCATTTCATCTGACATCTTCCACAACAAAGATAACCTGGCATTGACAACCAAGGAGCCAAATCGAGCAGCAGGCTATCCTACATGTGTAAAAACAAACAGCCTTGGTTCTATGATTCTCACTTCGGGTGAACTGAACGAGCCCACAAAAACAACTAGAATCTCTTTGAATCCAATATTTAGAAGGATGTTAACAGTGAATTGATAACAGAATATATCCACAGCAGACAAGTAAGTATTACAGTTTGACTGTGAGCCAACCTGCAAATATCAGGCCGGTGAAACTGAAGCAGCTAAATGGAATTCAGAATGTAGTCATCTGCTCTCGCTAATGTGACATGTGTAAATGTGTTCTATGAAAACACTTATTGCAGAACCCCGTTTCATTTTGCTGCAGGGAAAGCACATGGAATGAGTTTCAAGCATTTCATCTGACGCTTCCACAGAAAGATGATCGTTAGTGACAACCACGTTGCCAAATCGAGCAGGGTTTCCGACATGTGAAAATTCAAACAACCTTGATTCTGTGGCTCGTTGGTCTCTGAGCATGATTCTCGCTTAGGGTGCGAAAGGTCCAGGGATCAAATCCTGGATGAGCCCACCATACGAAACTATAATCTATCTAAATTCAATCTTTAGAAGGTTTCAAACAGTGAATTGATAACAGAATCTATCCACAGCAGACAAGTAAACCATGACAGTTTGACTGTGAGCCAGCATGCAAATATCAAGACGCTGAAGCCGAAGTAAGCTGAATGGAATTCAGCATTCAGTCGTGTGCTTTTCCCATTGTGACATGTCTAAATGTGTTCACTGAAAACACCTATTGCAGAACCCCGTTTTATTTTGCTGCAGGGAAAGCACATTATATGGTTTTTACAGATTTCATCTGACATCTTCCATAAGAAAGATGACTTGTCATTGACAACCAAGTTGCCAAATTGAGCAGAGTTTCCTGCATGTGAAACAACAACTTTGATTCTGTTGGTCTAGGAGGATGATATTCGTTTAGGATGCGAGAGATCCCACGTTCAAATCCCGAACGAGGAAACATTATCAAACTATAGTCTCCACTATATAAATCCACTATTTAGCAGGTTTAATGTAGGGTAGCTCATTCTGTCAGGTGGAAAATATTTATCAGACTGGCGTAATGTGTCAAAATGTGATCAAATCTGGTTTAAATTAGGGGCAAGCATATGATGTGTGCCTTTAAGGTATAGACAGGTGACGTCTTGAGTCTGCCAGAGAGAAATCCCAGGTTCTCCTCCCCATAGTCGCATCACTGCACGGCAGCTAATAGAGAGTGGAGTCAGCAATAGGGACTTCCCTAAGAAGGAGGTCCTTAGACTCAAAAGTATCCAATTGGATTTTTAAGCAGCATGTCTTGAAAACTGTTATTGGAGGATTTCTTTTGGGGGAAAGTCTCTTGTGCATACGCCACTTCATGAGATCAGTCTGCTTTTCAAGCACATTAATATCTCAGAATATTCACTTGGAATCTCAAAGTAATGAGAAACTTTAAAATATTGACTTAGAATCTCAAAATATTGATTTAGTATCTCAAAATATTGACTTAGTATCTCAATATTTTGACTTAGAATCTCAGAATATTTTGACTCAGTATCTCAATATGTTGACTTAGTTTCTCAAAATATTGACTCAGTATCTCAATATATTGACTCAATATCTCAATATATTGACTTAGAATCTAAAAATGAGAAACTTTGAAATATTGACTTAATATCTCAAAACATTGACTTATTATCTCAATATATTGACTTATAATCTCAAAATATTGACATAGAATCTTAACATATTTACTTAGTATCTCAAAATATTTACTTTTTAATAAGTAAGTTTCATTAATTACAATATAATGAGAAACTTTAAAATATTAACTTAAAATTTCAAGATATTGACTTAGTATCTCAATACATTGACTTAGAATCTCAACATATTGACTTAGTATCTCAAAATATTGACTTAATATCTCAGAATATTGACTCAGTATCTCAATATCATGTGAGTCCACAGCTTTATGGAAGTGTAATAATAAAATCCCTACTGAGTACTTTCAGTTTGAGTTATATCCACTAATATGTGTTTCAGTCATGAACACTCTCATCATAGATTTAGCCACTTATTGCAACAAATGGAAATACAGGTATGCTTGGTGCTGATGACTCAGCTTTTTATGATGCTCCCTGTACCACCCAAGAAGCATGCTAAGCTGTAAAGTGGAGCACCATGCAGAAACCTCCCTTGGTAAAAAAGAAGAATGAGCCAAAGAAAGACACTGAAAACCATTTTAAACTTTGAGTCATGTTAAGACTCTGAACTAGTAAGCTGGAGTCTGGGGGTGGGGGTGGAGCAGCAGCAGTGTGTGGAGCAGCAGCAGTGTGTGGAGCAGCGTCAGTGTAGCAGGGATCATTGAGGAGGGAGTCATATTTAAAAGGTCTGCCTTGATGTGAGAATGGCTGTGATTGGCGTGTGTCTGATAGAAATAATAATTCAGCGGGCGTATGACTTCAGTGTCCTGAGTGAACGCTAAACTTAATTTAATTATTCCATGTACAAGTATACAAATGGTTTTTTTTCCGAGCGCTACATTATTGATGCCACCCTGTCAGCAGCATTTGGTGGTCCAGGTGCTACTGCGTCTGAATACTGCATACTGTAAACTGTAGCCATCCATCATGTTTTATGACTCTTTGCCTACTAAAGTTATAAAATACGTTACAATAACTAAACAGTACAAACACACGGTGCAGCAGTGTTTATATTGGCACGAATGAGCTCATCCACTCGGTCAAAGTTGGACAAAGATGAACTCTGAGCTGTGATTGGACATTGCACTGAAAAAAATGCTTGAATTTGTTCATTGTAAGGCCTTCAATTAGACTGGGTAAACCCAGCTCGATCTGCCGGCGATTTGATTTCGCCCTGCAGCTCAGGCTGGAAACCTGTACGTTTATCTATCCTGCTTCCGTTACAATTTTGCGGGGACCAATCACAAACTGGCTTATCCACCTGGCGCGCTATTTTTGGGTTTAACACGATGACGATAGAGAAGCGACCAAGCATCTTCTTTTTTACATTCAACATAGCTGCCACCGAAGCGCAGCAGCCCGTTGATGCCGCTGTCGCTGCTACGTCACCCAGATCGTTAGTCTGATTGGTTGAAGGACTATCCAATTGCGTACAGAGTCATTTGAACTATGCCCGTTGGTCACACCTCTTGTGCAGTAGAAAATACGGAGCAGACTCCCCAGACTAATGTTCAATCTTAAAAGATTGAGCTTGGTCTGGTGATAGCCAGACTAGCCTTCAATTGAAGATAATTTAAAATGGAGTGAATATCCATAGAACGGAAGTGCAGTGTGACCATACCTGAAACCTAGCCTCGTGAGACCGTCCTGATCTCGCCAGCTCCAGTTTTCCACTCGCAGATCAGTCTGGCATCTTGAGATAGAGAAAATTTGGAGCCGTTCGCCAAACGACCGACCAATCAGCTATGCTTTGCCTGCAGCAGCAGGGGCTTGTGGTTGTAGTTTCATACGCTTCATTGATCTGATTGGTTGATTTGGCCCGTATATCACCAACATAGGTGGTGATATACAGATGGTTTATCCAATCAGCTAACCAGTATTTTCGCACCTTCCCAAAAGTTCCCAGATGGATGTGCCGAGCAAATGCGAAGCAATCCATCTGGCGGAGTCAGGTTACCTTAAACCAGGGCAGGGATCATCAACATTTTTTAGGCAAAGGACCCTGTTAAAGAAGCTCAGTCTGATGCTGTCAGCTACTGAGGTGTTTTAACCCAGAGTATCTCTAATACAAACATGCTGTGTAGCGTTCAATGATCGCCAGACGATGTTGGGTTGCAGAATAACAAAACGTTGATTTGTATGTGGAAGGCACAGTGAATCCTTAAGCTTAACTGTATCTGTTGATGGCCACCATAGTGGATCCCTTGTAGGCCAGCGAGTCTTCATCAATGTTGTTGTTTTTTTTCCGAATAGGCCGATTTATCTGTGCTAATAATATGCTTCATATTCATATTCAGACATATTTGATTTTTGGGGGAAAGAAACTTAAAAAAAAAAAAAAAATATGAACCCACGTAAAAAAAAAAATGCAAATATTTGTTCATGCAAATATCAATCTACACATTTGTGAATATTTTTTCTGTGACTTCACATTCAGAATACAGGTGTGTGAATATTTTCTACAAGTGCAAATTTCAATTACCAAGTTCAGATTTTTTTTACAAGCTCTCGTGTGTTTTTTTTCTTTGTGTGACTTCAAATGCAGATCACATGAGTGTGTGAATATTTTTCACAAGTGCAAAATTTAACATACAATTTCAGATTTTTTGTTCTACAAGGGTCTCACATTGTATTCTACAAGCTCTCACCTTTTGCACCATATTTACCTCCATACGTACGTAGCCACGGCGTACATTTTACACAGTAATATAAATCACGCTTTAGTGTGCAAAGGAATTCCTAAAAATGTAATAAAAATAAATACATGAAGAGAAACAGAAATAATTGCCATATTTACAGTAAAAACAGTTTTCTTAGTTTGCCGTGTGATCCAAATGAGGCTGCATGCAGGACGGATCAGCCAAAACCAAACAGTCTATATATGATGTCTCTTTCCCTCCTTGTAGCCTTGACGCAGTGTGAGTGCTGGAGGTGTGTGTGCAAGGTTATGAGGGACAGAGCCATAGAGGGAGGCAGGTGATGGATCCGCCCTGACCTCTGAAAGAAAGAGAAAAGCGAAGCGGGGCTGAGTGTATTAGATAACTACTGATCTCTGGTGACGGGCTGCCCTTCCAGACACACAGAAACAGGGAAGAGATAGACTGATCCTCAGCTCAATACTGCCACCGAGTGGAAGAAAAGAAGATTACAAGTTAATTCTAATTCTCCTGCTAGAATTAACTGCAGTCCATGCCACTGAGCTACTTAATAAGTATGTATTAACCCTTGTTTTGTCTTCCCGTTGACCAATCACTTGATGTCCTCCTGGGTCGAAATTTTAAAACCCTTTTTATAAAGCAAAAAGTATTATCACTAAATTCTGTGTTACACCTTTTTAGCCAACTTCATTCTAATTTATTAGCACTAATTGTACACTACTTTTTGGAATTAATAGTCAATGGTCATGTGATGCTCATTTACATATAATTTAACAGAATTTGTGAGTTAAAAAAGCAGAACTTTTGAATTATTTTAACTAATAGAGTAATCAGAGGAATGCTTGTTGATGGATTATCACATACTTCAACAGATGTTAAAATATAGTCAGGATTCTGTTTTCAAACTATTTTATTTATTGTTAATGGCAGGACATATATCACAAATAATCAATAAAATGTATATACCCAAATAAAATACCCCAAATTCAGTCATTCAAGAGTGTTGTATGCAAGGACGTAACTTTGGGTTCAACATTAGGGGGGTTGAGATCTCCACTTTTGAGCAAAATTGCAATTTTGAGCATATCAAACACATAATTAAAATGATTGTTGTTGTCCCTGTATCAAGACCTGCCAGTTAAGACCTGTCAATCAATGTGGGAGTGATACTGTGGCGTTGGGGTGACCCATTTGCTTTTTATCTGGATTATAAGCATGACTTTAATATGTCTTGAACAGTGTAAAAGTAAAGTCAATCATCAACTCTCATAATCAGCACAAAGGCTTTCCAAAGTACCTTCACGCTGCCGGCTAGTTACCATATCTTCTTTTATTTACCATGGACCTGATGCAAGGCTGTAGTACTTGAGCTCGGACTCGAGTCGTTGTTCTTTTGTCTCGGACTTGTCTTGGACTCATTGGTATTTGGACTCAGACTTGTCTTGGACTTGGCCATTGGACTCGCCAAATATTATAGTTGGTCACGACCAGATCCAGCACTATATGCTTTATTACTAAGGGCAACTTACTCCTTCAAAACAAAACCATTGATGCATCGTGCTTCTTCAAAAAAAAAACAGCTTTCGTTTTATTTATAATCCATCCAGAACAGGCATTGGTATTGGTCCTCGGTACATATGCCTGGCTGCATCATATGCCTCATACATCAGGCATCGATCATTTTCATTTTGGCCACATGCCGACATGCATGAATGATATTTTTGCGGTTTTACACATAATAATCCACGATGATCACATGACACAAAACTGAAATTGCACGTCAAAATGACACATTGTCAATATTTTTAGAGACCCCCCAAAATTTCACAAATCACGTTTTCAGGGGAGCCCAAGTCTTATTAAGAGGAGCCGAGCTCCCCCGTAGTTCACACCCTGATTGTAATGGTGTCCTTACAGGTCTCCCTAATAAATCAATTAGACAGCTGCAGCTGATTCACAATGCTGCTGCCCGAGTTCTACTAAGACCAAGAAAGTGGATCACATCACTCCAGTTCTGAGTTCTTTACACTGGCTTCCTGTGCCTCAAAGAATAGACTTCAAAGTACTTCTGCTGGTTTATAAATCCTTAAATGGCTTAGGGCCAAAATATATTTCTGATCGGTTATTCCACTATGAACCACCCAGACCTCTCAGGTCGTCTGGGACAGGCCTGCTTTCTGTCCCCAGAGTCAGAACTAAACAGGGGGAAGCAGCGTTCAGTTTTTATGCTCCATATATTTGGAGCAAACTTCCAGAAAGCTGCAGGTCTGCCGCGACTCTCAGCTCTTTTAAATTAAGGCTGAAGACCTTTCTTTTTGATGTTGCCTATTCTTAATTTTTATATTGAACTATTAATTCTATTCTTGTATTTTATCTTGTATTATATTTGTATTCGTTAATGTTTTTATTTATTTTTGAATTTCCTATTTTGCCCTTTGCTTTTTAACGTTTAATGTTTTATGTAAAGCACCTGATAAAGTTCCCTTGGCCTTTGGAATTAAAATAGCCCCACATCATCACATACCCTTCACCATAGATTGGCATGGGGTACTTTCAATAAAATCATCTCTCAATGCAAATCAAACCAGCTATTAGGCTAACCGACATAAAACCATGCCAATCTCTAGGTATGGTGAAGGCTATGTGATGATGTGGGGCTATTTTAATTCCAAAGGCCAAGGGAACTTTATCAGGATGCATAGTATCCTGGATCCATGAAATAACTGGCCTTCAAAAATAAAAATCTGCCTGCCTCTATGGGAATTTAACATAGGGGTGTACTCACTTTTGCAGTGGTTTAGACATGAATGGCTGTGTGTTGAGTTATTTTGAGGGGACAGCACATTTACATTGTTAGACAAGCTGTACACTTAATACTTTACATTGTAGCAAAGTGTAATTTCTTCAGTGTTGTCCCATTAAAAGATATAATGAAATATTTACTAAAATGTCAGGGGTGTACTCACTTTTGTGAGATACTGTAAATGTTTTTAGTTTGGTTTGTGGTGGTCAGTTTTAAATGTAGTCCCAACATCAGAATAGCATCAGACTGAAAAAAATCAAAAATCAAATATCTGTGAGTGTGTTTCGCATACCAGTGTTTTAGTGTGTCTCTTAAGATCCATGGTGTCACATTGGCTAGCAGAGTTTTACATACACAGTGGCAGTGCATGGATGTACAGTGTCCACATACTTTTGGCCATTAAGCGTTCCATGCACAAACCTCTCTCCATGTTCTACATCTATGCCTCTCTTTCTCTCTCTCTCTCTCTCTCTCTCTCTCTCTCTCTCTCTCTCTCTCTCTTTCTCTCAATGTACCCGTCAGTCCATTGGTTGTCATTTCTAGTGACGCATTTCTTTCTAGCCAATCAGGTTGGATTTGTCACCCGGGTGGTGATGCGGGAACTGCCAGACACTCAAATCAACAAACGGAGGAGGAGGATGTTTCAACAAGTGTTCAGTTGAGAGAGCTACCAAAGTCGAGTCTTTCATGTGAGTTCTGTCGATGCAAGAATGATACATGTACGCTAATGAAAGCTTAGTGCGTGTTCCGCATGCAGTGGGAAAAGTTAGCTTACTTTTCCAGCCAGCTAACGTTACTAGCTAGCTATTAAGGAGATAAACTACTTAGCTACTGTTAGCTGGGTCAAATTTCCTGAGAAAACTCCGGAAGTAAGGCAATACGTTCTTCAAAATAAAAATGGGGCGCTCACGGTACTACTATAGCCGGCAAAAACAAAAACACCAAAAAAGACTTTTGTGCTGAGTTACCCCATGTGACATGGTCACCTTAATGTGTGGGGTGGGGGTAACGCACCGATTGCGTTAACGCATTGAGTTTATGTCGATGCAACTATTGGACGAGCTTGGTTACGATTTTATTTTGACAGTTGTGACCGGAAATTATACTGTTTCATTATATCTCGATGATGGCTACTTTACAACGTTTTTCTCTCTTAAATGTAATTTGAAAATTCCAATCCCTATATGTAGATCTGCGCATTGTCTTTCGCTATTAATCGTTAGATTATTATAAAAGATTCGGCATAATCTGTTTTAGCAAGCGTCATTTTATTTCCGCACAATGTCACCTTTTTATGGTTTTACGTTACAGTAATCGCTAGCGGCAGAGCATTTTGATTCCAGAGCACAGTGGGATGAGATTACTGGAAAACAACTATAGACCTGTAATCAAAGTGCTCCTTGGAGTATTGCCTGTTTGTTGAATAAGCCAAGGAAATGATAACCTGACATATTTCATAACATTGCTTAGCCTGCTCTTTACAACTCAAAAATTCCGTTCACAAGACGAGATGGTGTCTCTTATCCAATTAAAGCCAATTACGTCACTGGTAAACGTCTGTTTTTTAGAACGTGTTTTTAAAAGATTTGTAAATGTCTTTATTCCTTAAATACACATCTGAATCAATTGCAATGAACAGGGACACTGTCACATGCAATTCATTCTGATTGATCTGTTTTCCACAACACAAAACCGAAGGGTTGTTTGTTTTCCGTCGACTGGCTTAGAACTGGCAGATATGAACTACATCAAGTCTAAATATCCATAGTCCCACCATACTGGTATTGTGTTGGCAATATTTTGGGGATTGATTTTGGTGTCCTTATACACTAGTAGTGCAGTGCCCATTCAAAGCATGCCCTGCTTGAACGGGTTGATTGCTTTGCCTGTGGTATTGGGCCCTAAACAGCTGGACATTATTACGTTTAGATATGAAAAATACTGACTTGTGTTAATATTCTAACTACCCCGGAATAACTTAGAATGAATAAGCTCTAAAAAAATGTTCATGGTTAATATTTTCTGTTTTTAAACTGTGTGTGATAATATGTTTTCATATTTACATGAACATCTATTTATTTAATCTCTAACGTACTATATTTCATAGGGTTGGGGCGACATGCTTTTGTCCCGATTCGATTCTTTCACGATACATGGGTGCCGATTCGATTTGTATTGTAATTTTCAATTATTACGATTCGATAGTATTGAGTATTGCGGCTTTCTATTCCTTCTTTCACAGAAACAGAAGTTGAATAATACACTTCTAGAGACAATATATCATGAGACATTTCTAAAAAAACAAATTGTTTTCTAAAAAGAATGCACGTTACATTATTTCATTTGTAAAGAAGAACATAACATGGATTTTCTGCTTTTGGCCTGTTTTGCTGGAAACGGATATGATGTAGTTGCTGTCAGCGGTACCGTATAAACTGAAAATAGTTAGTAGTCTGGCTATCACCAGACCGAGCTCAATCTTTTAAGATTGCACATTAGTCTGGGGAGTCTGCTCTGTATTTTCTACTGCACAAGATCAACGGGCATAGTTCAAATGACTCCGTACACAATTGGATAGTCCGTCAACCAATCAGACCAACAATCCGGTTGATGTAGCAGTGACGGCGGCATCGACGGGTTGCTGCGCTTCGGTGGGGCCATGTAGCCTGGTTGACACCAGACCCTTCTCAGCTGTAACTGAGAGTGGGTCTGGGAAAGGTTCATTGACAGTTCATTTCCAAAGGGGCGTCACCAACGGACGCTGCTCAAATGCCTCTGGGCGCATTGGATATTCCAACCAATCGGACCAATGATCCGGGTGACGCTGCGCTTCGGTAGCTGTCATGTTGAATGTAAACAAAAAGCTGCTCGCCGTTGCTGCGCTATCGTCGTCGCGTAAAGCGCTATCGTCAGCAGTTGTGATTGGTGCCTCGATTTTGGGGACATTGGTAATGGGTTTGAATGGGCTCTTCGCCAGACTGACTTGCAGAGCAAATCTCAAATTTGCCGGAAGTTCGTCAGGGTTTACCCAGGCTAACCGCCATGTTGAATGTAAACAAGAAGCTGCTTGGTCGCTTCTCTGTCGTCATCGTGTTAAACACGCCAATAGCGCGCCAGGTGGATAAGCCAGTTTGTGATTGGTCCCTGCAAAATTGTAACGGAAGCAGGATAGATAA
The DNA here is from genome assembly GCF_010015445.1 of Perca fluviatilis. NCBI lineage: Eukaryota > Metazoa > Chordata > Actinopteri > Perciformes > Percidae > Perca > Perca fluviatilis. The sequence goes on along the minus strand of NC_053118.1, from coordinate 10,424,170 downwards.
ACGTACAGCTTTCCAGCCTGAGCTGCAGGGCGAAATCAAATCGCCGGCGGATCGGGCTAATATCTTTTTTTTTCCACCCTTAAATGTCACCTAATGCATTTAGGCATCTAATGTTTTACAATATGCTAGACTTATGATGTGTAATTTCTTTCCCCAAAATGTTTGTCTTTGTGTCAGTTGTCTGGGTCTCCATTGGCTGATGGAGTGGATGGTATCGCGATGTCTCACAGACTGACCAAGGAGGAGTTGGATGAACAGTTTGAGCAGTTCTTGAAGGAGGTAATGTAAAGTTACGTACAGGCTACTCCGGTACGGTTCACAGATTATCATGTTATTTGGGTCGCATGAATCGCACAGTATGGAAAGAGTTATCTATCTGTAAACATGCTTCATAAGCTCTTTGCAGACATGGATTAGGCCAACATTGGTAAGATATGCTTTTTGTCCCATTTCGATTATTTCACGATTCAGTTTGTATTGCGATTCGATAGTATTGAGTATTGCGATTTCCTTCTCCTTTTTTAACAAAAACAAAAGTTGAATAATACACTTCTAGAGACAATATATCATGAGACATTTCTAAAAACAGTCAGTCAGTCAGTCGGACATTTATTTCATTTGTAAAGAGGAACAAAACATGGATTTTCTGCATTTTCTGCTTTCGTCTGTTTAGCTGTAAACGGATATGATGTAGTCGCGGTCAGCGGTACCGTATAAATAGAAACAATTTGGGTGAATCATTGGTTTAATAAAAAAATTCAATTTTAAAAATCGTCACAAAAAAAGAAATCACGTTACATACAATTTTCAATGTTTTAATATGCAGTCTTATCCTGAAGGAATCCCTCTGACTTGATCCTTTATTTTCCCGTCAGTCTGTTTCAGACGACTCTGATAACCACCCCGGCTCTAAAAGCAGTCAGAAATCAGCCCAGAAACCCACGGCGTCTTGGTGGCAAGATGGCGAAGACAGCGGTGGAGGAACAGGGGGAGGTAATGATGAGGAGAGGATTCTCCACGATATGACCACCCATCATACTGGACGGGTTAGCCTTTGTTAGCCTGGAGCTTTGGAGCAAAATGAGCTGCTGCAGTTGTGTATAGGCTCTCCAGTCCAGGGAGGAATTAAGAGAGGATTTGGGTATATGCTGTAGGTTTTTGCAACTGCTGGCACTTGGTCACTTGACACGAGCGAGACGATCTGCTGAAGTTCAAACCAAGCATCAGAATGGGGAAGAAAAAGGGGATTTAACCTTCTGAGGAGAGAAGAGGCACCGGCAAGTCCAAGCCACGTTTGACAACCCTCCTACTCAAAAACTGATATTACAAAATTTTATTTAAGACATTTTATTTACTATTTTATTCATATGTTACGCTACTTTTGTGAACCCATGACTTGTTGTAAAATCATTTCAAGCACCAAAACAACTGAGTGTAGGTATGTTTTCACAAGAGATTTGAGAAATATTTCCACTTTAGTAGGGCTGGGCAGTATATGGATACTATATATTGATATCGTGATATGAGACTAGATATCGTCTTAGATTTTGGATGTCGTAATATCGTGATATGACATAAGTGTTGTCTTTTACTGGTTTTAAAGGCTGCATTACAGTAGAGTGATGTACTTTTCTGAACTTACCAGACTGTTCTAGCTATTCCATTATTTGCCTTTTCCCCACTTAGACATTATGTCCACACTGATGATACTGATGATTATTTATCTAAAATCTAAGTGTGAAGATATTTTGTTAAAGCACCAATTGTCAACCCTAGAATATCGCCGCAATATCAATATCGAGGTATTTGGTCAAGAATATCGTGATATCTGATGTTCTCCATATCGCCCAGCCCTATACTTTACGGCCAAATGATCTCTTTATACATTGCTCTGGAACAATTTTGGGCATCACTAAACAAAAAGCTGAGTTTGTTGGGAACATTTTGATATGAAACACGTAGGTATCAGTTCTATGCAAATAGCTTAAAAAGGTAAATTTAAGAAGATATGTAAAAATGCCCATAGACCTCAGAGGGTTAAGTGATTTTGAGCGTGGTGTGGTTGTTGGTGCCAGACGGTTCGGTTTGAGCATTTGAGATACTGCTGATCTACTGGGATGTTCACGCGCAACCAGGGCTGCGTGGAAAACATGCAATATGCAATAACGTTGCGGAATATTATGATGAGGATATTACCTGTGATAAATAAAGTAAAGTGTACTCAGTTCTGCATTTCTGCTGCTTTCAGTATTTCTGAACAAGAAATTGCTTGTTGAATCTAAAACAAATGAAAATAAGTAATTTCCAACATTCTTTTATTAAACAAATTGAATATAAAAGGCAGCACTAAAAAAAGTGACATTTTAATATGTCGCAGCATACTGTATGTCGCAGCCTTTCACCATATGTTTATTGCGGCGGTTAATATTGCGTTAACGATAAAAAAAACACCGATATATTGTACAGCCCTACGCACAACCATCTCTAGGGTTTACAGAGAATGGGTCGTAAAAAGAGAAACCATTTATTGAGCGGCAGTTCTCTGGGTGAAAAGGCCTTGCTGATGGCCGAAATTGGAGGACAATGCCCAGACTGGTCTGAGCCGACAGTCACTAAAAAAAAAAACACAACTGCATTTAGATTCAAAATAAGTCTTAGGGAAGTCTTGCCCTTTGTGCGATATTGTATATAGTCCATATGTATTTACATCCAGTCAACAAATCTCTCTCGCTGCAACTCACTGCAAAAATTTGCAATTCTGCAGGAAATTGGGTGTACATTTCACAGCTTTGTATTTGTCCTTCAAACATTCTCCTGTAAGGCTGTCCCTCTCTGTTTTTTCCTCTTTCCCTAGCAGGGACGACCAAAAGCAGATTTATCAAATCTAAAAAGTCTCAGCCTGAGAACAACAATGGTGAGAGCAAGTTGAGAAAAGTTCCCACTACGTAGATCTTAGAGTTCTTTTAGACTATGTCCACATTAGGCTAGTTGTGAAAACGTCATGGATCCCCTGTAGCCAGGTTGTTTCTGTAACCCCTGTTTTCCACTGGGGGCGTCTGCGCTGTGTCCCAGAAGCGTGCGTGAAGCGGCTCTCTGCTCCGCTAAAGATACACGGCAGTCTATTTTCACGCAAGCGGCGGCGCGTTTGAGCAGCCTGGCGTATGTGTCTCCTCTACAACACCACGGACAACAAGAGATTCATCTTGGTGGTTGAAAATAGATGTCACAGATCCTTTTTATCAGGACAACACCAGAAAAGAGAAGGCATGGAGTATAACTGTAATAGTGCCTGGAGTGGAAGGCAGATACTTGCTTAATAAACAAACAATTGTTCGTTCAAGTACTTGTAGGGAAAATAAAATCTGCTAGTCGGGCTGGCAAGACACTCCGCTTCTGAGACGCTCCCAGTGTGGTATGTTGCTTTGCGCAAACGCTGTGTGTGTGTGTGTGTGTGTGTGTGTGTGTGTGTGTGTGTGTGTGTGTGTGTGTGTGTGTGTGTGTGTGTGTGTGTGTGTGTGTGTGTGTGTGTGTGTGTGTGTGTGTGTGTGTGTGTGTATACACACACACACACACACACACACACACTACCAGTCAAAAGTTTGGGGTCACTTAGAAATTTCCACTCCATTGTATAGAGAATACCAGCTGAGATCAGTTGCATTGTTTTTTTAACCAGGGCAGCAGTTTTCAGATTACATTATGTGCTTACATAATTGCAAAAGGGTTCTCGACTGTTGTGGCTGATCTTTAATGCAACATCTACATTGCCCATTATCAGCAACCATTCATCCAGTGTTCCAAAGGCACATTCTGTTTACTAATCTGATATCATTTTAAAAGGCTAACTGGGATAACATTGGAGAACCCTTTTGCAATTATGTAAGCACATAATGTAATCTGAAAACTGCTGCCCTGGTTTAAAAAAAAAACAATGCAACTGATCTCAGCTGGTATTCTGTCTGGAATGGAGTGGAATGGAAATGTGTATGTATGTATGTATGTATATGTGTGTGTGTGTATGTATGTATGTATGTATGTATGTATGTATGTATATGTATATATTTATTTATTTATTTATTTATTTATTTATTTATGATGTGTAACCGGTTCCTTTTATTCAGTGTCTATGATATCTGCATCAGATTGTTTTTACACGGGCAACAAGTGAGCTGGCAACAGTAACCTCTTGCTGTTTGGCTAGACTCTCTGTGACACTGCTAAATAATGACTCTTTTTATAGGTCGACACGCCAACACTCCAAGCGAAGCTAAATTGATTGAAGAAAATTATAAATAGAGATGTTCCCTTACCATGTTTTGCTTCCCGATACCTGAGCTTGCGTATCGGCCGATACCGAGTACCGATCCAATACTAATATGTATACTAATTGACCAACTGCCACTTTGGTCATTTGAAAGCCATGATGTCTCTTTCTCATGGGTGGGCCAAATTCTCTGGGCAGGCAAAGCAGAGAAAGGGGAGGTAACCATGCCCCTTATGACCTCATAAGGAGGATTCCAGATCGGCCCATCTGAGCTTTCATTTTCTCAAAGGCAGAGCAGGATACCCAGGACTCTGTTTACACCTATCACCATTTCTAGCCACTAGGGGACCATAGGCAGGCTGGGGGAACTCATATTAATGTTAAGAAACCTCATAAAGTGAAATATTCATGCCATGGGACCTTTACCTATACAGCTGTATACTACTATCCCTATATGGAAGTGATATGATTTCTATCTTTCTTGTACTGCCTGGCTCGGGTTAAACTCTTTGTATTGTACAATATTATTCAGTTTGACAGTCATACATAACTACTTTGAAGTATAGTTTCCTCAGGGCTAAATTACGTGGTATTGGATCAGTGCAAAAACTCCAGTAATTTCCGGTACCAGCATTTTAGGCGGTTTATCCAGTATCGGAAAACATCTGTAATGAACAACAATTGTTATGAATGATGGCCAGTGTGTGAAGATGAATGAAAACCAAAGCCTTTTGTAGTTTAGATGTCACATTCAAATAGCTATTTTCAGATTTACTGTAATTCCATAGTGCACCAATTATTTACCAAATTTTTCTTCTCACCGTCTGAAGTTGTCAGTGCGGAGCCCCTTTATAAGCCGGTCCCCAAACCGCGCTGCAAAGCTCCTGATAAACCGGTTCAATTGGACACGACCCACAAAGACGCCGTTTTGGAGGTTTCCCAAACCGCGGAAAGACACAGAACTCCGTCTTATGACAGTCTGAGCAGTCCCGCTCAGGAAATCCTCCAGTGTGTGTCCGGAGAGCGGAGCCCTGATGAGACCTACTCTGATGATACTCTACCTGCCAGCACTGAGAGTCATTCCCAGGGGGACAGTGAAGATGGTAACTTCAACTCCAAACCCTCAAACCCTGTTGGTAGTATTGCATTAGTCCCTCAGCAGTAGAGTGATAGACATCACTAGCAGCACTCGTTCCCTCACGTTTGTTTGTTGTCTTGATTTTGTATGTTGTGCTATTGTTGTATCGTTGTTTTAAGTTCTAGTTTTTTTCTGCCTGCCACATAGACCAGAAGACTAATTCAGGGTTTCCGCAAGGTCTTTAGTAGCCCGACAAGCCAGACCCACATCAAGATGTTGGTTCTGCGAACTCACCATTGGCAGGGCTCAATCCGAGGGGCAGGATAAACGGTGGTCTTTCAATAGGATAGCACTACAACCAACCAGAGCAACGCTAGTTGATAGATTAAACTTTTGCCGTATGCGGTCGGCAAAACTCCGAACACATCTTCCTTTTTTAAGAATGACTTCAGTGTTTAACTCCAAGTCTTCCAGAGTCGCGGCCAAAGCCGATTCGAAAGACCGCTGTTCGCCGGCAGCAGCAGCAGCAGCAGCAGCCATCTTCTTTGTTTTCAAGTAGCAGGAAATTCCAATTCACGCGGAACCGTCGCAACTCTGCCGTCATTATGTTAAGCCCGCCCACTGACTCTTTACACAATGTGATTGGCCTGACCAGAGTTTGGTTTTTCCAGCTCGCAAGCCAACGGAGAATTACTAGATGGCCCTGGCTGTAAATTACATTTGCTGCCGCTAGGCTGCCTCTAGATTTCTAGGCTAGGTCTTTAAAAAGTCTCAAAAAGTCTAAAATTTGTGTCTTAAATAATTTGAAACGGGTCTTAATTTTCCTACGTCCATGTAACGCTGCCTCTAATGCTCTTTGAAATGTTATTTTTTCCTTGGTGTGAAATTGTGTGGTGTTGTAGTTCTTCCTTTCACTCGTCCAAATATAATTTGCTGTATGTGTACAGTTTATTATTAATCTGTGTCGCTTTTATTCAATTTGAATACATTTATTTACTTTGCAAGTACGTTTGTGACTCTGCATTTCATTGTACAATTTCATTCATAAAGGTCTTAAAAAGTCTTGAATTTGACTTGGTAAAACCTGCAGAAAGCCTGCTAATAGACCTTATCATGGCAGACATGTTGACATGTCACAGTAGGAAAAGCACAAGTGTATTCAAAACCATTGATGATGGCTGCATTCCACTTAGGAGAGGCCCTGGTATTGTGCATGCTGACTCACTGAAATAGCTTACTGGGACACTTGATGGAACTGAGCCATCGTTAAGGTTATCAATTTCAGCTGTGCTTTTCCTACTATGACAAGTCAAAATGTCTGCTGTGAAATAGGTCCTGTATGTTTGCTTACAGTTGTATTAGATATATCTATTACATAGGGGATACTTGGGTCTGTCATTGTTATCCACTGGCTGATGGAGGGTTTTCCTTAATCACGCTTGCATGAAAACATTCAGATAAACTGGTAATTCCATTTAATTTCCTTTTTAAACTACATTTGTCCGATGTTCCTTCGGAAATCGGTTATTAATGGGATGGCAGCTATGTAACCCAAAACTTGAACAGGTAGCATTGTATATTTGTGGGTGAGACATTTTTCAGCAAAGCACTATAACCTGACACTTAAAGCAAAGCTTTCATTTTAAATATGTTAGCCTGTGTAAACAGGTGTACAAGTTCACTTATTCAAAAACACAGTAGAAGACTGCATGTATAGCAAACAGACAGTGGGTGGCAGTATTGGGTCAAGAATAGCAGTTCACTGTGTGTTCTGTAAGAGTTTAATTTCTTATTCATCCTAACATAAATATAGACACATACAGAAATTGTGACATTATAACCATTTAGCCTTTTCTTTTATGAATGAATAGTCTCAAGCTAGAAAGGTGGAGACAAAAATCAAGTAAGTTATGCTTTTACTGACAGATGTGAAGAAGTTAATACAGAAAGGAGAGGAAAGATCCATTCTGGCCCTAACCCTGAGACATGTCCTAATTATTCACACACTGTGTTGGGTTATTCGACCTTTGTCAGGAATCAAGGCTTGAATCAAACCGACTCATCCAGCTTCTGTCAATCAATAATCACAGTTAGTACCCACCAGTGTTTGGTGCCGGTCATGTGTCCTGTAAGGATTAATTTTACCGCTCAAATATTTTGTAGCTGGTGCCTACCATCTATGGGAGCAGACTCGTCCTCGCTGGCAATTTCCTGGCTTAATTTACGTTAGACCGGCTGCTGCTTGGTTTCATATAGTAATACACAATATTTCCCTGCGAAAATTATAATTGTCTCCGGTCATATTTCCCTCTGCACAATTTGAATTGTGTCAAACATAGGCTACAATGATTTCCATATCTTTCATGGTTCATTCAACAAATGACCGTAGACTGTAGCGTATCTGATAAAGGAAAGAAACTATATGTCACACTCTGATTTGATGCAGTAGTCTATCGTAAGTATACATACTACAAAACGGTGACAAGCAAATGAGAACGTCCAAAGCAATTTCCTGGCTTAATTTACATTAGACCGGCCGCCGCGGGGTTTCATGAAGTAATTAATTTCTCTGTTTCCCTGTCCACTGTAGCCTGTGTTTAACACAATTCAAATTGTGCAGAGGGAAATATTTCCACCGGTCATTATGACCGAAGAGAATAAAAAATAAAAAAATAAAGAAAATCCTGTCAATGACAAAAACTCAGGTACCCAACTGTAGCTGGTATTTATTGAAACAGTGATTCCCAAACCTTTTCACGTCAAGGTACCCTACACAGACACAAATTAGACGGCGGGGCCCCATCTGATAGGATTTGGGCTTTTAGATGTTTAATTACAGAAAGTGTATGAAACCCATGAGTAAATAGTCAGACATTCTGTCATTGTGTTACTTATGGATGGAATTATAGTGAACATAAATGATTCCTTTTTTAGCTGAGGACCCCCCTGGAACAACCTCAAGGACCACTGGGGGTTCGGGATCACAGTTTGAAAACCATTGCATTGATAGACCAGTTACTTATTCTATATACATAGAAACCCAAACAGTGTATAAAATCCCTCTGAAGATAAGGACTCTTTGTCTATGCAATTCTTTGCATAGACAAACATGAGCACACCTGTAAAATGTAACATTAACCAATACAGCCTCTATGAAATCTATGCTGCCTTTTTGGGATAATGATGATGTGAATATTTAGTTGTAATTGTGTCAGGTGTTGAATCCACTGCACGGTAGTCTTTGTCATGTATTTGTCCTCACGTAACGAGTGTAGTACTAGTAGTGTGAATATGAAAAATGTAAGCTTAATAAATAGATGATCTATTTACAGTTATTATTCATAATCTCAGATTGTGCAACTGATGTGGCGTGACCTGCATTCATTAAAACGAGGTCCCCTTGTGCTTTTCTCTGCCATTTATTCCTCCAGGACTGCTGGGATCTGGGAAGACTTTCAGGAAGTCTTTGAGGAAGTCTATTCGAGAGGAGGATGAAGATCTAGGGGTTGCTGGTTTGAAGGAAGACGGGCTGGAAGCAGCTGTTCTCAGCAGAGACAGTATTGAGCTACAGGGTGAGTCTAGGACAAAAGAGAATGATCAGGATAAGACTTATGGGGACAGAATACTTTTATTAAAAGCATACAGTTGCTAGTAATTTGTTGGAATATATTTATTCTCACAGTGCCAGACCTTTCTCCACAGCGTTGCGGAGGAGGGTCTGACTAGTCCACACAGCATTCTGGGATGGCAGAAAAACGTGCTCTGGTTTATTGGCATTTCCTTTAAACCAGTCACAGTCGTCATGGGCGGCACAGTGGGCCTCTGCAAAGTAGCCTCAGCAAGGAACTAGAATATCTGTCCAGTTTGAGTTTTCTGTTGCGCGACTAAAACTACCTTTCCTTTCCGAGGCTATTTTGCAGAGGCACCGTGGCTCCGCTCGGCACTTAGCACCGCCAAAGAAGATTGTGATTGGTTTAAAGCTATAGTGCGTAGTTTCTGTCGCTCACATGAGGAATTTTAAGTAGTGACAACAACACTGTCGGCAAATCAACACCACGTCCCCTTTGTGTACTTTTGATAGCTGCAAAAAGATAAATAAAAGATGGAAGTTATTGTTGCAGTCAGGCAGTATAAACTACATTTAGTTACCTCCAAGAAGGACACACACAAAAGTCCGCCATTGACGTGGTTTTTGGTGCTGCCTGTTTATCTCTTTGTTTTTGTAAGCAGAATAATGGGGGAAATTACAGGACCAACTTTTATGGAACTTTGTGGAGGAGTGTAGCATGAGCAAAGGAAGCATTTTGAGTTGTTTTACTAGCTTGTCAGAGAGACACAGCAGTTACCTGGGTCGCTAACGTTAGCTAAAGTGCTAACACTCTATTCATAATAAGTAACACGGAAAAATATCCCCGTTCCAACACAATAGCACATTATTTAGCTAGCTCGAGTAAGTCAAATAGAAATAAAAACCTTTACTAACCTATTCAAGAGCACTAAGGCGACATCTGTGTCTGACCTCAGTCCCTTTTTTCAAATTCTTTTTTTCACGTTTTAATGAAAAACAAACTTCTTTTAAATAAAAAGGACTAAAATAAAGGTGCATCTTCAAGATGATATGTATCGCTATTTTCACTTAGCATTAATGATATTGGATTTTTGATGATTGAATTGATTTATTAATTCAGATGTATTTATTGTTACCCCACTATGTGTTTCCCATGAGGGTTTGTTCATGTAGGGCCTCTTGTGTTTATGGGCAAGAGCTACATGTCTTGTATTTTGCTACACAGAAATAGTTACAGCTTGGCTGCAACTTGCCTATGTGAAGACTTCCATTATGCTTCATGTCAACTATTTTGTGCCTCGTGTTCAACACGACATGGGACAGGGAAGCTGTTTAAACTTGTTTCCATGATTTCCAAGAAAAAACTAAAAGGAAAATGGAAATAAGAATCACTTGGAATGGTTCTTTACCTGTCCAGTTGCTTTGGAACATGGGAAGGGCTGAACTTTTGATGGTTTTTGAATCGGAAATCGCGATTTGAAAGAATGCGATTAGCTAATCGTGAAGACCGCGATTAATCAAATGTGCAGTATTTAGTTAAAGCTATAGTGCATAGTTTCTCTCTCCCCCATGAGGAATTCTAAGTAATGACAACAACACTGTTGGTGCGTCCACATGATACAAGCCTTCTGTGATCGCGCACCACCCCCACCCCTCCTCCACGCAGTTGCTAGTAGCCAAGGATGAATTATCTTAACTTGAGTTTTTGCGTGCGAAAGTCACCGGACGACACAATCTTCTGAACATAGTCATACTGAGAAATCCAGAGAGAGTTATGTGGTGCTGATAGTCTTAATTAGCTTTGTAGCAACTCATTTGGCAATGGCTTGAATGTAAGGGCCGTTCAATAATATCAATATTATTTTTTATTAGTTTATTCAACATGATGGTAGAAGGTGCAATATGTAGATGCTGCTGTTGAACTTAGACATATCCGACATTTCAGTTTACAGCAAAGTACTGATGTTTTTTTTTTTATTGGAATTGTTTTTTATTATAATTTTCGCTTTTGTGATAAATGTTCTGTGTTTGACTGTACAATGTTCTATGCTTGACATGTTTTATCTGTTGCACAGTGAATACTGAACTATAGCTATACTTTAGAAAATAAAAACCAATCGCACATCGAATAGTAATCGCAATATCTGGCAGAAAAATCGCAATTAGGTTTTTTTCCCCAAATCGGTCAGCCCTAAGCATGGGTATACACATTTTTGATTGCATGTTGTGGGAAGTTATAAAAACGTTCAGATGTGTTACACCAATAGTAAAGCAGCTTTTCAGTGTTATCAGGTATTCCAAATAGCAAGTCATTTTAAGAATACAGCCGCCTTTCAGTCCTATCTGGTGTTCCACATCCAGTCGGAACAAGCGATAAACCGAATACGGGACGTTGCACCTTAGAATTTCACCTTACAAAACTCCTTTATCTTCACACACTCTTTCTTGTTTTCCAGTTTGTAAGTATCACAGTTGTGCTTTCCGTGTGTGCTCTCTTTATGTATGTTTGTGTGCAGACTCAGCGAGGGTACTGGCTGCAAACGCGACCATTATAGGCTTGGACACGATAGAGGAAGAAGAGGAGAAAGCCAGGTTCTTTGCCCAGCTAGAGGCGGGGGCTTTATCAACTATAGATTACTCCAAGCTGAACAGAGACCTGGACTCAACTAGTTCTACCATGGGTACTAACCTCAGGTAAACACACATGCTGTAGTATTACACACTTAAGTACAAATGTTGTACTTGAGATTGTTCGTTGCATGCCACTTTCTACTCTACTACCGCTACATTTCAGAGAGAAATATTGTACTTTTTACTCCACTACATTGATCTGACAGCTTTAGTTACTTTACACATTAAGATTTCTGCACACAAAACACATGTAGTTTATCAAATCTGATGTTTTATTCTAAATGAAACTAGCCAACAATATAACAGCCTACAAGTCCAGCTGAGGTTATTAGACCATTAAACCCACAACTGTTTGGATCCGCGAGTGTAAAAATAGGACAGTCTTCTATTTATATTTTTTACGTGAGGTGTGTGGGTCCCTGTTACACCGAAATGGATCGTAACCTGTCTATATTTCTTTTAAATTAAACTACCGATATACAGGAAACAACTTAATGACTGTGAATGAGCGTGTTGGCAGTTTCATTTTGAGAGTTTGTTTTTTATTCCTTGTTTCCCTCACCTGCGTACTCCGTTTTCACAGCGCTGTGCCGGCTCCAAAAAACTGAAGAAACAACAACAATCCCAAAGCAAAAGCTCTCCGTCTCGACTGCGACTCCCACAATCCTACGCCGTGTGTGCGCAGCAGGTGTAGCCGGTTAAAAGATCCATACAGTCCGCATACGTTACGTGTTCAGTGAAGCCAAAGTCGTGCAGCGTTGCCCCTATTTTCAACTGTTACTAACTGTTGCTAAATAGTTGTGTGATGTGTAAATCAATGTTTTTTTTTATTATTTATTTAAAAAAATTATGTGCACTGAAGCACAATTGTGCTAGTGGTGGTCTTTGGACACCCTCATAAATAGTTGTGTAATGTGTAGATCAAACATCAAATATTCTCTCTCCAGGAAAGCTGAGGAAGCCGCGGAGCAGAGTGATGATGATCAAAGGGAGGCCAGAGTCACAGAGGCCGTGGCAGAGTCTCCAGGTAGAGTGATGGACATTTCTTTCTCTGTTTTCTTTATCTCTCTTGTTTCTGTGTCTCAATCAGGTCTTTTTCTCTCTCAGCCTTTACAGGTTCCCCACATTACAGTGAGGATTTTGAGGAAGAGGAGAATGAAAAAGAGCCGCTGAAAGAGGTTTGTACTGTAGTTGGAATCTACAGTGATTATGCTCAGAAAGTGTTCTTTGATAAGTTAGGACCTTGATGCATCTGCTAATCTGCAACTGCACAGATATACCAGGTTTAAACAGAATTAATAGACATGCAAAAATAAACCTGCTGTGTCGCATTCAAATGTTGGTTTAGAATTGAAATGTCAATGTTACAATTAAAGCTTCGAAATAGTCGGTACAGCCCTACTGGATGGTTTTGTGATGACATTATCTGTAAGATTTATCTTTGTTCATACTGAAATATCACAAACTTCAGTTTCAGTAATCCATGCTATTATCTGCTATTATCTTTTCAGAAGTCTAAAATGTCTCCAATTCTTGCCAAAGGTAAGAGAAAAAAGACATGATATTTCACTGAAGTCATGGGTGGGTGTTTGGAGGAATACAATCTTTCAGTCAAAGAGAATGTGGCATGGAGTTTGACAGTCTCAGAAGCTTGAGATGGTCAAAATACTTTGAACGCGTTAACATATGCTCCACGTTGAACGCATAACATATGTGGATCGTTCTTGGAGCGGATTCTGCAACACTACGTTGCCACTATAAGAAATGAAACTGGCTACACCGGCCGTGACAGCAGTGCGTACAGGTAAGTGGTGCTATGCGCCACAGAGATCGGCTCTACAAGTGTGAAAATAGGCCTGTCTTCTATTCATATTTTTTACGCAAGGTGTGTGTGGCCCTTTTACACAGAACTGGGACGTATAGTGTCTATATTTCCTTAATTAAACTACAGATATACAGAGAATGACTGCTTGTTTTGGGTTTTCTATTATTCATTTATTTAACTAACCCATATTACACAAACTCTAAAGTTTAACATCACTGTGCTGGGCCCAAAACTGAAGAAACAGCCCCCACAATCCCTAAACAAATCCTCACTGACTTGTTTTGTCTGTGACTCACACGACCCCACGCCCTGTGTGCCCTGCAGGTGTAGCCATTACAAAAGAAACGGTCCGAGGCACATTCTTAGATAGAGTTAGACCGGCCACACATTGCCTGAATGGCGTGAGCGTGGCATTTCTGTTGCGTGTCAGCTGCGTGGCGGCTGCGTGGATTTTTCTATGTCTTTACACACCAGAAACGTGTCTGACGCTGCTGCTGCTAGCCTTGTCTGGACACATGTATGTTTCCCATTGATTTACTGCACTCCAGCAGTAGTATCCTTCATGTTAAACATAAATATATACTGATTTGATTACAGCAAAGACAACGTCGGCAGTATTGACGGCAAAATAGGCTACAGAATATTTCGTTCTGTATTGACAGGTGCAATATTTGAAAATCGATAATTATTATTATTTATTTTTTTAATTACATTTATATCTGCATTTATGTCAAAACCTAGAGACTTGTCATTTATTAATATGTATTTGTGTGAAAATGACATATTAATATCTTTTCCTATTCTATTTTGTCTGGAACCTTCCAACACGCGTTTTCGGCGCGGCTGAGACGTGCGAGTCACACAGGCAGTGTGCAAGCTCTAACCTGTTAACATGGGAGCCGAAATAAAGAACGGACACACCACGCAGCTGACATGCTCACGTGACGCAGCCAGTGTGTGGCCGGCCTTAGAATGAATCTGTTGATGATCAGCATTGCAAGAGGCCTCCTTTATGCTTGACCAAACACCCTCCTAATTGAAATCAGGGTCTAGATGTGGGCAGTCAAGTCTCCATATTCTGTGTAGCGGTAGGTTATAATAGTGTTGACGCACATTTGTTCTTTGGTCTTTAATGTACGCGTGGGTCTGGTGAATGCTGTGCTTTAAAACAAACAATTTTCACTTAAATAACTGTCAAAAATCTGAAACTTCAAGTTGGATATGTCAATTTGTTTATTTCAAATATCAACAGAACTAATCAAACAAAATAACAGTTCTCATTTTATCGCACCACGATACCACATAACCACGGTCCAAAGAAACTGTGACCTCACTGTGCGCAACACCGCTGTTGCAATTAGGCCGCATTTAAAGAAACTTTTTGCTACCCAAAGCATCACACGCTGCTTGTCAATGAAAGGGCTCCAACACATGTTTTTTTTCCCTGTATAGTAAACAATTTAGAAAGTGGGTGAATGTGCAAAGACACCATATGCTTTGAGAGCTGATAAAGGAAACCTAACTAACTCAACTTTTGTCTCAGTTTCTCTCCATGATTCCCTGGATGACACCGGTGGAGAAGACAGAAGGAAGGACACAGCACTGGACAGAGGTAACGCAACACACACACAGGGTCATATAAGTGAGACAAGAGTGTTATCCAGTAGCATAAAACAAAACAGCCAAAGTACCAGGCAATATAATGCAATCTTGAAGTAAAAAAAAAAGATCATTTTGTTACATGAAAGGTTGTGCTCCATTCAAAACAGTACATATTTCAAATGTACTTAGGTCAAGTTTAAAGTGATGGTTCGGAGTAATTTCACCCTAGGGTCCTTTGCACCATGACCTCGAGCCAAACACCCCCCCAGAAGCTTTTTTCACCTGGGTCGAACATTGGGAGTTAGCATAGAGTAGCGTTATCAGCTGAATAGCTTATTAGCGCAGGGGCTAATGGACCCACGTTTGTATCTCGTAAATGACCCCACTAATAATGCCCGAAATGATACCAAACTTCTACACTAGTACAAATAGGTTATGCACTCATAAAACGATGGATTGGAAAGTTTGTAAGTACACCAGAAGTTTATGAACGCGGCACTGCTCTCTCCAGCTCTCTGTTGCTGCTGCTGCTACCTGCAGTTAGACGAGTGCTTAGGGCCGGTCTACAAATTACTACACAGAAGAGTACCAACAAAATATTTATTAATTTAATAATTAAATAAGGTAATGTCTCCAAACTTACCTCAATTATGACTTGTCTCCTGCTAGTTATACTACAGCACTTACTTAAAAAAAAAAGTTAAATTAAAAAATATTTTTGTTGCATCTCTTTTCGGTTGTTGTAATTTGTAGACCCTAAACTCTCGCTTGCTTTACACATCAACAACAACCGCAGAAAGCAGAAGCCAGCAGGCAAGTGTGAATTTACATAAACTTCTGGTGTACTTACAAACTTCCAATCCATTGTTTTATATGTACATAACCTATTTGTACAGCAACGTTGTCGTATTTCGGACCATTATTAGGGGGTCATTTACTTAGATACACCAAACGTGGATAGCCCCGCCCAACTTATTGTTCAGCTGATAATGCTACTCACTAACTCTCCAATGTTCGAGCCAGTAAAAACTTTTCGAAAAGGGTGTTTGGCTCGAGGTCATTGTGCAAAGGACCCTAGGGTGAAATTACTCCGAACCATCACTTTAATTTAAAGTTTTGTGTCCGTGAGGAACGTTCTTCCAAGTACTCTTGAAAGACGAGCAACCTCTCAAGAGCATAGAGAGCACTGAGGAATACAAAGTAGGAGAAGAGGTTGTCATAGCAGTATGGCAGCGGGTAGCATACTATTGTAACATTTCCCCATTTTTCTTTCTGGTTTAGCTCGCAACTAGTTGTGAACCTAAATTTATATTCAGGCCGGATTTAAATTTGCGAGGGGCCGGATTTGGACCGCAGGCCTTGAGTTTGACACGTCTTCTAGATCAATCCAAGATCAATCCTTCGAGGTCATTTACGTTTCATCTTACGTTGTTTTTGACACCGATAACGCTAAATATGTTTTCCGTGCAGGCCAGTCGTATGTGCAGAGCGGAGGCTCAGACATGGAGGCTCTTCACGAGGCCTACAGACAGATCCATGTTGTGGAAGATTCAGATGAACATAATCCCCATTATTCATCTCTGGAAGGGAGGGGGTTGGTAAACAGACCCGTGTCTCCATCCTCCCCTCCACAACATGCCAGCCGGTCTCTTCAGCCTGCTTCTACCAATGAGTCAGGTCAGACACCAGCATGTTGTAAACATTATTATTATTTTTTTTTTTTATGTATTACTTTTTTAAACAAATTAAAGTTTTGAGTGAATTCCAGGATAAGTTGTATCACTGTTCTGTGACCCAGATAATGTAGTAACACAAGTACACAGTTTATGAAGTAAAACACGCCTCTTTATTATCATACTTACTGTATCCCCCCCCCCCCCGTTTAGGGTCAAGTGCCAACAACTAACAATTGACATAATAATAAAAAGATATAGTCCGTTTGTGTTTTTAGAGCTGCCCACTGCAGAAGAGTTGATGAGGCTCATCCGGCCAGAGAAGGACCAAATGAGGGGCTTCACCCTCCAGCCCGTCAGGTAAGAACGGCAAAATCCTACTTGGAATCATCTAAAATGAAGAAACGCATCACAAAACATCAACAGACTGTTCGTTGTTTGTTAATTATTTTGATTGGTCACCAGTTGGTCTTACTGTCGCATGTACATGTAATGTCTCCGACTAATATGCCTACCTGTGAACAAGAGAAACCGCTTTATGTCTCCTACCGCAAACCTGTGTATTTGTGAGTTACTCAACATGCAATTAACAAGAATATTCACCTACACGCAGTCCAAAATATTTATCGGATGACACCTGATGACACAGATCTGATTAGTGCTTTTTTTTTAGTTCACAGCAGTAAAGGCTGATTTATGCCTCTACGCCGTGGCTACGTACGTAGGTACGTGGAGACATGGACCCTATGCCGTAGCCTGACGTGCAGATCTCAAAAAAATGTAACTACACGTCACAGCGACGCACGTCGCTCGGCTTTGGCCTTGGTAGCGTTGCATCTCCCTCTACTCATTTCCTGGTTCTCCTTCTCCATTAACTACATGAAATCAAGGAGAGGGTTAACTTTTCCTGCTACAGATTTCCCACCGTGGTCAGGAAGAACAGGGGAGACACTTTGTTTCTCCCACTACGCCTCTCTAGAGTCCTCACTCCGAAGATAATCACGGTCACTGTCTCACTCTCTTTACCACACACTCCCCACACACAAACACACACACACACACACACACACACACACACACACACACACACACACACACACACACACACACACACACACACACACACACACACATTGGCCCTGCTATTCTCTTAAAGGGATCAACGCACACACCAACGCACAAGTATAAACTTCAGGCCACTTACGTAGGCTACGGTGTAAGCTCTGTGTAGCCTCCACAGAACCATAAATCAGCCTTAACACTGAATATTTTATAAAAGGTTTTAGTGTGGTTTTCTCTTTTCATTTTGTGTTTACAGTGCTGTAGGACTTGACCAAGAAAAGCCATCCCACTTCTTGGAAAGGACTTTCCCAGATGTGACTTCTCCAGAGTCACGACTGAAGCCACCAGAAAAGGCTGACCCTGTTGAAGGAGTAAAGGGAGCCATGGGATTGTCCAGCTCCCCCGACCCTCCCAACCTGACATGGAGCATCAGACAGGAAGTAGAGAGGCTAATGCAGGACCAGAACAAATCTTCTACGTACACGTCCTCTCAGGCTGGCAAAGCTAAAAAACAACAGGTGGGGAAAAACTTCACATTGTTCTCCATTTCAGCAGTGCTTGGCTTTGTAGTTGTATCAGGCAGAACACCTAGTCTCGCATTGACAGACCTTCCTCCAAAGCGCTGCGGAGGAGGGTCTGTCTAGACCACACAACATTCCAGGATCGTAGAAAAACGTGCTCTGGTTTATTGGCATTTCTTTAAACCAATCACAATCGTCTTGGGTGGTGCTAAGCAACGGACGGAGCCACGCTGCCTCGGCTAAATAGCCTCGGGAAGGAACTTGTTTTGGTGGAACGTGTACGTTCAAAAGTTGTTTTAGTCGTGCAACAGAAAACTCAGATTGGACAGATAGTCTAGCTAGCTGTCTGGATTTACCCTGCAGAGAGATGAGGAGCAGTTAACCATTAGTCCTCCACTAGAATTTAGAATTCCAGCACAAAGAAAGAGGAAGGTGAGGGACATCTGGCGGATCTTCCGGCGGCACCTGAACAATCCCCTAAGTGAATCGTCGTCGATATAGACTACAGAACACCTAACGCGGCAGTAAGAGGTGGGATCAGATCCAATGGAGCAAAAGCTAACCTGTACTCATCTGTTGTTACTGAAACAAAGTGTGCTGTTTTCTCCTTACTTAAGTGTCAGTACACCCTAATCAAACTTTTGAAACGGTATTGTGATCAGGGCTGTAGTCAAGTCCACCATTGTCGAGTCCAAGACAAGTCCAAGACCAGGACTAGTAGAGATCGAGTCAAGACCGAGTCCAAAGAGGTTCAAGTCCAAGTTAAGACCAAGTCCAAAAAATGGGATTGTCAAGCAGACAAACTGACCAACACATATATAATAATAGATTGATACTTCTGTGTATCCATACAGTATTGCCACGGAAAATATCGCAATACTATTCTGTATTGATTTTTTTCCCCCACCCCTAATATATATTAGTTTTTTTTTTTTCAAAATAAAGCTTTCATTCATTTATTCTTTCATTCATTCATTAAGAGCATAATGTTGTTCCATGTTTTTTAACACACTGTTGTGTAACCATGAGCAATTTTCCCCAGGCCTCCCATGGCTCCACTATTTCTCACTCCTATACATCTTCGGTGAGGAAACCCACTGTGGCTCCCGTGCGAGGCAGGAGAGTGGAGGGGAGAACATCAGTGACTTCCAGGTCATCAGGGCTGAGTAGAGCTGCTGCTACAGCCAGAACCCAGGCTTCTGTTTCCCGTCCTCTGCAGCATCCACGAGAAACAGCCAAATTCACAAAGAGCCAAGCAAAAGACGAAAACACAGGTTATTTGTTGCACTCACGTGCAAAATATCAAATAATTAAACTGCTGATCTAAACATTTTAGATAAGGGTGTGTGTCTCTCTGCTGATACTGTTGTAAATTGTACCATGATACAGATGCTACAAAAGGTATATGCATTATTTTTCTTTTCTTTTGAATATACACAAAGTTTTCTATCCTCTTCATGTTATCACTTACCTTTTTTAAACTTAAAAGGGTTTTTTTCTCAACTTGGACCATTATTTTCCATATTTATGTTTTTGTGTGTAAGTGACTGATAGGAACAACAATCTTTGAAATTGTTCCAGTATTAAGCGTGAACGCTGTAACCGGCAGCCACAGACCGGCCTGCAATGTAACCCTATGGGGCAAATGTGCATCGTCAGTTATTTTTTTTTGCCACTGACAGGCTCAGATTAATATTTTAAGTGTCTGACAACATTCTGGAAAGGATTTCTAAGGAGGTCGACCTACCTGTTAAAGAGTACTTTTGTGAAGTAAATGCAAGCTGGACAATTGCCCTATTAACTTACATTGTAGCTTGTTTCACCGCTGCCGACTGCAGCGATCTCGCTTAATACTGGTTGAAAGAATGGTAGTTACCCTTTAAGTTTGCCCTATTTCTGAATTCCTTGCAGGAGAATTACTGTATCATGTTTGGAGCTGTGCGTTTAATATAAAGGTACTAAACGCCTTGTATGTTTGTTTGAGTAGCAGAGCCGGGTCTGAAGGCAAGCAGTGAGCTGGTGGCATCTGTTCAGTCCTTAGTGGCTGTCCTCCAACAGCAGATAGACACCAGCAGTCACCGGGATGCTACAGCCACCCAGGAAGTCAGAGGTCCTCAAGAAACCAGACCGACACAACATCTTCCATACAACAATGTAGGAAAACACTTCATATCCAGCTGACTTTTTGGTGTTTCGAGTTACAAGTGGTAGATACATGTCCTTAGTACAGGGCCAGGGATGTTACCAGGCCCAGCAGATTTACTCATAATAACTCTCATCAAAGCTTTTCCTTACATCCGCTGTGGATAGTGATAGTGTCCAGTCCTCTGGAGGCGGGGCAGACTTGACGGGACAGATTGTGGCGTCCGGTGACTTTCCCGCATTGAAACTCGAGTGAAGATAACGCACTATAGCTTTAAGACCTTAGCTAACGTCAGCAATTAATTGCGGTTAAACATAGCAACCGTGATTATGTAAAGAAATTGACAATTCGACAATTATGTAATAATAGTTACAGGCTGAGTTTCAAGGATTTGTTTCTAAGGGAATGTAGCTGGGAAAGTAGCTGTTTGGAGGAGCATTTTAGAAAGGATCAGTTGTCAGTGTTTTCAGATGGGATTCCAGTAAGGGATCATGTCAGTGTTGCAGTGCTAGTTAATGCTACTGGATAAAACATGAGGGAGAAAGTGTAACCTCTGTCCATGTTAACAATGTATACTGCTCTTCTTCTATGACCATTTGTCCTTACAAACTCTATTCTGTTAGGATTGATTCTCCACAGGACATGAAGTATCTGATGTCAGTGTTGATGTGTGATTTGCAGAGGGAGGGGGACCGCTCTGTGGTGGAGGAGCTGAGAGTCCAGCTGGCTCAGAAAGAGAGGGAGCTGCAGGTGATGAAGGAAGGCGCAGAGGAGCTCAACTCCCTCAGACAGCAGAACTACCTACTGCAAAGCAAGGTGCACAAACACACATTTACCACACAGGACCTTTCAAAACAGAACATGTATTTTATGCTTTGTAGCCATTTTTGTTACATACATTTACTACTCACATTCACATGGGTGATTGAGGGTAGATCCTTAATCAGATCTGCTAGAATGGTCGACGTAGTTAGGTTTAGGCATGGGGAGTAGTGGTTGGTTGTGGTTAGGGTGAGCATACCAGGGTAAGCCAATCAGAGGCAGAATAAGGCGGACGATGAGGCTCGTCCTTTGACGTCTAGTGGATCCAATCTAGAATCTACCGTGATTGAGAGCGGAGGGGGCTTCATGATGACGTCATCATATATTTCATGTCCGGCGCGAAGGCTCCACATGTTGTCACGGAGCGTGGTCGTGCACCTCTGAACTTTTGTACCTTGGCGGGCGCTGCGCTTTACGTTTCAACAACTTCACTACAAGGGAGTCAAATGGCCTTAAATATGTGGTCAGAGAGAGACACTCTGGGAAAAGAAAAGGGAGACACTCTGGGAAAAGAAAAGGCATCTGGCTTGAGGGTGTGGGAAAACACTAAATCACTTTGTCAAAGCTTAAAAACGGCCTCACGGAAAGAGTGTTCTTCACATCGAGAAGCGGTAATCTAGACCTGGAGATAAGTGACAGTCACTTTAATAGTTATAATTAGTCAGTTAAACGCGTTATTAACGGCGTTAACGCAAACCCATTTTAACGGCGTCAATTTTTTTATCGCAAGATTAGCGTTCTTTTTGGCCTAGCAAACTTTGTAGTTTTTTTCACATGCTGTTGCAACAACTAGTAATGTTAGAAAGACTACAACACCACACCGGATCTAGCTAGACCGGAAACACAACAACAGGAACGCCACACACACTTGTTTGGGCTTGCGAGCCGGCCAAAGAGTAGTAGGCTAACGTTACGTTTTGAGTGGATGGCGAGCGCGAGACGCCGAAATGGATGCCAATAAGATTGTGAATGGAAAGTTTACTTTTAAAAAGTTGCCAAATGGTTCCATTGACAAGACCAAAGTGATCTGTGTGTTTTGTCGTTGTGAACTGAGCGATCATCGCAGCACGTCCAGTCTGAAATACCACTTGATGGCCGAGCACACAGCTGATGCCAATTCTCCGCCCCCTCGTCAAAGCCAGGCGACAAAAGCACAAAGCAAGCCGATCCACTTTTCCATGATAAGAGGATTAAAATGAGAAAAAAATAATGGGACAAAAAGAAATCAAGGGACATTTAGAATAGATAAAAATGTGTGATAAATTGCGAGTTAACTATGACATTAATGCGATTAATCGCGATTAAATATTTTAATCGTTTGACAGCACTAGTTATAATACACAAAGTCAATGTTTGGTAGTATGTCGGTGTTTACCATGGATGTGTTTACAACTATTGCCAGGCAGCCTACTTTCCTTTACCTCTGCTCTCTACTTCTTCTCTACTACTTCTTGCTTATTCACAGGTTATTTTGTTTGTACGCCCCCTGGCGTTTCGGAGAATACTGCAACAAAACAATGTATGGGGTATAAACGTCTCAACAAACAAACCCATAGGGGGAAGCATTTCACCTCCTCCTTCAGTACTTAATAAACTTTTGCAGGTGATATTAAATTCTAAAAACAGCTCATTCTATTGGCTAATACACCAACCAGTAAGAACCCACATTTGAGCAAAGTAGGCACTAAACCTTTTATAAAAGGTAGTAATGTTTCATTACAGGTCTTGTAAACATAAAAAGCCTTTCATTTTCTGCCATTTATTACAAAGGTGAAAGACGCCAGCGCTATACAGTATACAAATGCTGTGGTTACAAAAGAAATATAATAATAGTGGAAACTGAAATGCCACTCCTCTGTTTTAGTAATTAATTAAATTTGACAAATGATAGCCACATATCAAAGAGAGGGGAAAAAATATGAAGGCAAGGATACGGCATGACACATGGGCAGTCCTTGGCAGAAACATCAGTAGTAGAAAAGTAGAAAAGAAGCTGTGTTTTTTTTTTTTTCCTCTCCTCAGCTGCGAACAGCAGAAGAGGCCTGTCAGAAGAAGAGATGGGCCGAGGCCACGGACTCTGCTGCAGACGAAAAGCTCCGACAAATTGATAAAGAAATAAAAGAGCAGGAGACGCTCATAAAAGGTTACCAGCAGGTTTGTTTCCCTGAACACTTATCTCCTAATGTTAAAAGTCATTCTAAAAAATGATTCTTCTTTTATCAAAACAAAGCTTAAAGTGCCCATATTATGAAAAAACATAAAAAACACCCCACATTTCTGGGATGTGGGGTGTTATTTTGTGTCTCTGGTGCTTACACACGCATAAAAACTTGGAATAAAAACATCCATGCTGTTTTGAGTGAGATACAGGTTTCTGAAGGTCTTCTGCCTTCAGTCTCCGGGAGATTTGTTCAAAATCGGCACGGCTTTCTACGTCATTGGCCCAAACATTTGGTGTGTGCTAACTACTTTAGCTAATACCACATCAGCTAGCTATTTCTCCAACTTCGGTAAGTAAAAGGCAGGATTAGCCGGGAGACTTCTTCTAAACGAGGGCACACTTCCAACTTTGCGTGGAATACCTGCAGAACAGGGACATGTAAATAGTTCTATAGTGTTGTAGCAGTGTTTTGCCATTGAGAATGAGGTGGCTAACTGCTAGCAGCACTAGCTTCTAGCTAGTAGTCCTTACCTAGCTACTGCGCATGTGCGACTCCCAACAAAGATGGGATAGAAGTGGGATGCCTCACTCTGTAGCTAAAACAGAGAGCTCAGCACACAGGGTGAAAAGAGGAGCTGCAGCAATGTGCCGTACAACAAAAATATGGTGTTTTTTGAAAATTAAACCATGTAAACCTATTCTGGTACAACCTCAAAATACAATTATGAACCTGAAAATGAGCATAATATGGGCACTTTAATGTCATTAACTTATGACAAGGACTCATTTTAATTCAGGTTCAATTCAATTTTATTTATTGTATCAAATCATAACGAGGTATTTCAAGACACTTTACCGATAGAGTAGGTCTAGACCACACTCTATAATTTACAAAGACCCAACAATTCCAGTAATTCCCCCAAGAGCAAGCATTTAGTGCTACAGTGGCGAGGAAAAACTTCTTTTAGGCAGAAACCTCAGACAGACCCATACTCTTGTTGGGCGGGCGTCTGCCGGTGCTGGTTAGGACACAGAGACACTGATACAGATATACAGATATAGAGAAATATGATTCATGATAATATAGCAGTTGGCGTGATGAACAATGGCAATTATAAAAACAAAAAAGATAATGGAACTATGACTAGAAATAATAGTTGTAGCAGTTCAGGGCGTAGCAGGGCTTAGCAAGCAGGACATTTCCTACTGTGAGACGCTTAAATCATCTACGATATTT
The DNA here is from genome assembly GCF_010015445.1 of Perca fluviatilis. NCBI lineage: Eukaryota > Metazoa > Chordata > Actinopteri > Perciformes > Percidae > Perca > Perca fluviatilis. The sequence goes on along the minus strand of NC_053118.1, from coordinate 10,399,583 downwards.
TACCATAAATAAGGGCCCAGACTGAAACAACACTGCATTGGTGTCAGTGTGATGCTGCATGTTTCGTGAGATGATGAAATGGCAAGTCCAGTTTTAAATAATCACAATGACAGCTATTTTCTCCTCCATCGCAAAGATTGTGAGCCACACAGTAGGGCTGTGTCCAAAAATCACTCCAAATGGTTTGTACCCTACTGAATCCCATGATGCACTGCTCCAAATTTTTATAGATGCAAACATTTCAGCAAGACTGACACAACAGCTGTCAGTGACGACACAAAATGATGGTTGTATAAGACTCCAAAATCTACATTTTCTGCTCACTATAGAGCCATGTATTATGTATTATAATTTAGTATTGTATTATATATACAAGTGGGAGTAGTGAATGTGTGAACGAAGGAGGGATTTCAATCACAGCCTAGAATTACCTTGTGCGCCTGGAATGTGCACATGCACACAGTCTGCTGGCCAAAGCAGTGCGTTGGCAGACAATGTCACATTCCATTGGGGGTAGAACCTTTTGGCTACCTTTTTTATTTATTTATATATTTTTTTTTCCTGCAGCCCTCTACATCTGCACCACCATTGTGTCAGCTCAGCAGTCTTAATTAAATACATTTTAATCAGAATCAGAAAAGATTTATTGCCAGGTAAGTAGCACTTATTAGGAATTTGCGTTGGTTTGTTGCATACATATAAACATATTTAAACATTCATATGAAATAAACAATAAATACAGAAACAAATAACACAAACATATAACTAAATAACATTAGGAAATAAAAAAAGAGGCTGCATGGATGAATAAAATAAAAATAAATGAGGGGGCTGCCATCACAAAAATCATCACTCGTGTCCATTGCATGATATGTAGTTTTCTTTTTTATTTCCTTCTCCCCTTTTTTGCTTTGTTTTCTTCTTTCTCCTCTTGTGTTTATATGAATGTATGTGCTATTGAACTGCACTAAAACTAAGGCTATTTTACAGGAGAATGAGAAGCTGTATGTACAGATGAAGGCTCAGCAGGTTAAGAGTAAAGCCAACGAGGAGGCCATGTTCAATGAAAACCAGAGGCTGCTGAGTGAGCTGGCTTTCACAAGGTGGGTTCAGAAAAGGTTTGTCTCAAGGCTCTGACACACCAACCCGGTTCTCGGCCGTCGGACAGCCTGGCGAGGTCGGTGACCCGAGTCTGTTCGGTGTGTTCCGTGCCGTCGTCAGTCTGAGGAGTTGTCGGCGTCCATTTTGGCTGATTTCACTTGTTGAATCGGCCAGTGGGCAGTCAGACTCAATGACCAATCTGATTGGTTGAGTGCTAGCCCTGGACTAGCGAATCAGTGCACAAGAAAACCGGAGCTGACAACGCCAGTATCATCTTATTACTAGCCATCGTATTTTCTTCCGTTCAGCGAGTAATGACAACAACGATCCTTCTTGACTACTATCAACACACTCTGATGAAAACAATGACTGACGACAGCGTGCTCTGGGTTTACTAGGTCTTTCATTTGTGGGGCGACAATACAGATTAGTGCCGCCTGCTGTTATGGAGAAGTATTATGTCTTGCGCACGCGCAGAACGCACGCTCAAGTCGGCGTCGCTTCAGTGTGTTCTGTCGGCCCCTGAGCCGACTGATCAGGCCTTGTCTGCCGGCGGTCGGCTTGGTGTGTCAGAGCCTTTAGGGCGTTTTCTGACCTATAGTTTGTTTTCGTGATTTTTTTGTTAGGTATTTAACTGCACTATAAAATATAAATGTTCTTTTTTTTGTGTTGCCTTTTATATTCAATTCAGTGCTCGATTTGTTCAATAAAAGAATGTTGGAAATTAATTTCCTTAATTTGTTTTAAATTCATCAAGCATTAGTTGTATTAGCTGAATACTGAAATCAGCAGAAATGCAGGACTGAGTACAGTTTAATATCTGTTTTATCACAAGTAATATCATTATGGCGATTCAACATCTTTATCGGATATTGCATGTTTTCCTCATATGGTGCAGCCCTACATCATTACCTTTTGAAATTAATTTGTTTCAGAAATTGTCTTGTTAAATGTTTGTATTCTCTATGGCATTTTTCCATCTTCACCAGGGAGCAGCTGAATAAAAGCTCAAGGACTGTGGGAAATGTCTGCTTAATGGATCACACTCAACGCATTACAGACTTGTTAGCCCAAATAAATACACATCAGGTAAGTACCACAATCACTAAAACACTGTTTTCTGACTTGAGTTCTGTTTCAGCCCCTCAGTTACCAAATATATGTTTCTGTGTGCAGAGGAATGAGGCCAAGCTGTCTGAGGACATTCACACACTGAAGCAAGAAAAGCAGGCTCTTACGGTAGACCTGCAGCTAATGAAAAAAGAGAGGGAGCTAGCCAAAGCTCGGGCCATGTCTGCCTCAGGTAAAACGGAATTCAGAACAGTGCTAGTGGGGGAATTTCAATCATTTCTTTTGCAACTCTTTTATACTGTGTGTGTGTGTGTGTGTGTGTATGTGTATGTGTATGTGTATGTGTGTGTGTGTGTGTGTGTGTGTGTGTGTGTGTGTGTGTGTGTGTGTGTGTGTGTGTGTGTGTGTGTGTGTGCGCGCGCGCACTACCGGGTCAAAGGTTTGGGGTCACTTAGAAATTTCCACTCCATTCCAGACAGAATACCAGCTGAGATCAGTTGCATTGTTTCTTTTAACCAGGACATCAGTTTTCAGATTACATTATGTGCTTACATAATTGTAATAATACTCCAATGTTTTCTCAGTTAGCCTTTTAAAATGATATCAGATTAGTAAACAGAATGTGCCTTTGGAACATTGGATGAATGGTTGCTGATAATGGGCAATGTAGATATTGCATTAAAGATCAGCCACCCACTCAAATCAGCTGGTATTCTGTCTGTCTACAACAGTCGAGAACCCTTTTACAATTATGTAAGCACATAATGTAATACTGTATATACAGTATATATATTTGTATTTGTATGTTTGTATATTGAGTGTACCTGGAAGTGCTCTGTGTGTGTGCACACAAATGTGTGTCTGTGGGAGTGTATGTCATAGTGAGGGTGTTTAAAAATGCTCCTCCTGTGTGTGTGTGTGTGTGTGTGTGTGTGTGTGTGTGTGTGTGTGTGTGTGTGTGTGTGTGTGTGCGCACGCGCGCATATGGAGTATTAATAGTTTTTCATATCATCAGTATTTATAATTGTATCTTTATGACTGTTTTGTGTATCTGTACCTTGATCACCCAGATTTCCCTGTTTTGGGATAATAATTCACCTTGACCTTGATAACTGATCTTGGGTTTCTCTGATAATGTGTATCCACTCTGAATGTGTCAGGTGACAAGACTTTTGAGATGCGTGTATTGGAGGACAAGCACAGAGAAGAAGTGGACGCCCTGAAGAAGAAGCTGCAGTGGTTTGCTGAGAACCAGGAGCTGCTGGACAGAGATGCTGGCAGACTGAAGGCTGCTACAGCTGAGATACACCAACTCAAAGAGCAGGTCAGGCTCATTTCCCTTCAGTATCTATATATAGTAATCTATACAAAGTCCTCGCCTTGTGTTTTTTTCCCTGCAGTAACACGTTCATTATAGCATTTGTGTACTTCATAACACCACTTCATTTAGGAGACATACCATATATGTATATTCAGCCCTTTAGTCTCGCATTGCCAGACCTGACTCCAGCGCTGTGTCAGCGTAGGAACTGTTATTACAAAGAACACTATAGACTTTTTTTTGTAACTGTAACAAATGTAGTTTATCACTCTGCCCTTAGATTTATATCTGCTGATGCATTCAGAACCCACCACTGTCTTCTTTATCAAAATGTAGGCTGGACTTCTTTGGCTCTAAGAAGGGAGCAACAATGCATTTTATATATTTACAAAGCCTTGCTTAAAAAAGTGCCCGTATATTTAACAAGCTTGCTGAATTTTAAATATTATTACTATGGCACTTGCACTAGTGATTCCTTGGTCCTTAATATTCCATTTATTAGGACAGAATTTGGCAAAACTGCATTTGAGTATTATGCTCCATATGGAATAACGTGCAGATTCTACTGAAATTGAACAGCCTGATTCCATTTACTCACTTTAAATGTCTTCTTTATGAGTCCATGTATTCTGAATCTACATGTGCAATTTGAGTTGTTTAACATTCTGTTATTGGTTTATGTGTGTAAGGTGTATTGCAACGGTTTATTATATATTAATTACAATGTAATATTTTTATATGTATTGTAATTTTATATGGAACGTTATAAGAGCGTCATTGGAAATGAGAGCTTGCTCTCAATTGGCCCTCCCTGAATAAATAAAGGTGATATATAATGCTGGATAGTTTAAGGGGCCTAGCTTGCCCCCCACCAGGCCTAAGCCACTGGGAATTATTTTTTAATGTACTTTTAAGATGTTTTTTAAACTACAGTTCACGTTACAGTGTGGCGGCTCGGTTGGAAACATAGACGTAGTCATGTTTTCAAATCTCCACTTAGCTTTTAGCACTGACCTAATGTAGGATAATGTATGGAATCTGTCTTATAGCTTTTTTAAATTCTCAATTACACTATTCCGTCCATTATTCTGTTATCACAGAAACTTTTGGGCTCTACATTAATGCTGCCATCAGTCTGGGACTGGCCCCTGCGTGAAAAAAGACACTTGCCACTGGGCTAAACAACTTTTCTGGGGGAAACACAGTCTCCTGGATATATAAGAAGTACTACAAAAACAGAGGCTTTTTGTGAGATCTGAACACTAATACAATTTAGTGTGCCTGTCGTGTGTGAACTGAGTTCTTGGTGTATCAGCTGTGACGTGGGACGGAAAATGTGCTGAAAGCCAGTTACAGTTGAACAGTTTTGTGTTGCTTACTGTGTTGGAAATGACCGCTTGTCTCCATTTCAGGTAGAAAAACTGAAAGTGGATGTGTGCAAAAGAAGCAGTGAGCAGCAGAGAAAGACCAAGGAGAAAACAGTGGATACTAAGAGGATGCAGGACCTTCAGCGACAGGTTTCTCACACAACTCAACAAGCCAACTAATCAAAATTGTTACACTACCTCCCACCTCTCTTCATTTTTCATTAAGAGTCTTTCTCTCTTTACCAGGTGAAGGAGCTGGAGCAGATACTCAGACGTAGAAACCCAAACTCCCTGCCGGCTCTGATCTACGCTGCAGCCGCGACTGGCGATCAGGGGGATGTGGCCGCCAATACGCCCCCCCCCAGCAGGATCAACGTCCTGCTGGAGCGCAGGATTCAGCGTCTGGAGGCGGAGCTGGAGAGTCACGATGAGGAGGCCAAGCGCAGCCTGCGGGCCATGGAACAACAGTTCCACAGGATCAAGGTACAAGTCAAATCATACTGTAATAACTCCTGCGTGGTGTCGTAGCCTCTCAGTGTCAACCATTCAAATTACAGTCAAATATATTGTTATTATTTTTCTACTAAAACTCCCCAAGTAACATGTAGCAACACAGAGTTACAATTTAATAACCAGGCCTGTATTTGTTAAACTGATACTTAAGAATGCCCCAAAGAGCCAACTTAGGAGTAACAAAAGTCTTCACTTAGCATGAGCAATGTGACACATTTACTAAGACATTTTTTGCTGGGATCCTAAAGAGAACGGTTTTGGTGTTGAGAGAAAAGACTTATTTGCTGCACGGGATCGGGATTCTGTATCGGCAGATATTCAGTATCTGTTGAAATGTGGAGCAGCACATGATTAACCATGTCTGCTCAGAGACATAATAGCCAAGCGATGTCATAGTGGTGTGATATGTCTGTGCTGTTTCCGCTAATAATATATACCGTACATTACATACCCAGGGTTTTTACTGGCTCAGAATGGGCCATTTGGGGGTGGGGGGGTGCAGTAAGCATTACCGGTTGCGTACAGTATAGGCAATGAGTCTGTGTTACCTTATTTGACAGAAATCTATGCATTTTCCTGTTATTTCTGACAATTTGATCAACAAAAATGTTATTATGCTTGAGTTAATAAAACCCCAGTTAACAAAACTGGTTAAAAAAATGATAATATTTAAATAAATCACCAGCAGAGTCCGGTAGAGCCTGACTCTGGAGATAAAACTGAGATGAGCTCTCATATTCAAGTTTATGTTCTGCTTGTTCAACGGCTGTTTGGTAAATTGCTCTTAAACACATTTAGAGAGGATTTGAATTGCTATTTTTATTCTCAGTTCTTACCATTTTGGTGCTGGTGATTTTCTTTTGGGGCTGGCTAAAACCTCTTTGGGGGGTGCCAAAAGATTCCTCTATGCAGGAAAAACCCTGATACCTACCAGCCCCACTGTCTTTACATCGGATGGTCCTGTGTAACAAACCATCTGGCGTGTCAGGTGAGAAAAGGGTTCCGTTAAGGAAAAAGTTTGGGAACCACTGTGCTACACCATCACAGCTCATCGCTGCACACAGTAGTCCGTTTACATTTGTCTGTCACTCACATGTCTCATTGCTCTGATTGGTTGTAGGTCTATTCAATTGCATCAGGAGGCGGTTGATAACGCCCCTTGGAAATGGAAAATGAACTGAGAGATTTTAGACTAACTCGCATTTGCTATTTGGTCTGCCAATGTCAGGCTAAAAAACAAACAACCAAAATATCACAGACATGCATGTCTACATAGCAGAACTCTTACATTGACAGACATACAGACATACATAACATCAAAGTGTTATCTGTCAACAATAATTCATACTTTCCAAATTATTAAAAAAACTGAGACCTAAAATTCAGAGTGTTGTTTGCTGCTTTGCATCTGTATTTAGCTTACCAACCTATGCATTGTATTCTGTCTCATTGAATTACTTGATTTGATCTTTTTAGCTCTGCTCTGTTACAGTAATAGGGACCTGGATAAGAAAACAACAAAAAATTGCAAATGATTTTTACACCTTGATTTGCTGAAGAAGTCTAAATGAACACAAGCAGTGTCCACATAAATGTATGGAGAGTGTGTCAAAAATGCATTTGTCTTTGTCTTTAACAATCAATTGTTAAAGTTGTTCACAAGTGCCTGAATATATATTTGGTTGTAGAAGAAGATTGGATGAAAAGATTTTAATTGTTATCAGATTAAAGTACACCAAGAACAAACACACATTGTGATTAACTGGATCGAAATGTTAATGCAAAAATACAAATTATTTTATGAAATGAACAAGCAGAAATGCTTGAAAAAAACAAAACAGAAAATGTTAAATTTCAACATGTGTGTCTGTGTGCACCGTTTAGCTCCGCTATGAGCAGCAGATCTCCGAGCTGGAGACACAGCTGGAACAGCAGCTGAAAGCGGCACACTCAGCAGCTGGGACCGAGCGGCCACGGGTGTCACAGGGTCCGACCCTGGAGGAAGAGCTGCAGCGTGTGAAGGAAAGCCATCAGGAGAAAGAAAAGTCCCTCCAGGACCAGATTGAGTCCTTCCAGAACCAGATTGAGTCCCTCCAGGAGCAAATTGAGTCCCTCCAGGAGCAGCTCAAACACAAGGCTAGCACCGGAGCTACCCAGGTCATTAACAACAATAAAGTGTATTCTATTCTATTCTAACATGCAAAAACACCTGTCTTAAACATGCAGTATACTCGCTGCAGCCGACCTCTCGCACACAAATGTGACGTCATGGGAGCGCCGTAACTTTTCTACTCGCGCGTGGTGGTCGCGACGCTAGTTACATTCTTCTCCTGAACAGAGGTGTCGCTACGGACGAGAAGAAGAAGAAAAAGGTAAACAACGGCAGAACTGGCAGCAGCATTGACGTCAATGCCTCGATTTGATTCGATTACCTACTTTGTTGGATCAAGCCTTTCATTAACCATAAAAGAACTCCTTTTAACCCAGTAAGTTTACAAAAAATACGCACAATGCGCACTTAAAATCCTGGCACGACAGCGAGATCTGTCATTTTTACATCACATTGACGCATTACAGGCCGGCTGCGGCGACTGTAAAAAAGACCCTTAGCTTTAGCCTCACTAGCTATGTTTCCATCCACGTCAATCGATTATTATCTGAAGTTCGCTAAGAACATTTATGCGAATAAAGCCGGTGGAAGTGTGCTTCCATCCAACGGCTTTAAATCGAATAAAAACCTGCGCGTAATGACGTCACATGCTGTTTTGCGGTCAAATACATTTGAGACATTTTAGGGTGTTTCCATTCATTTTCTTACTGAATCGCCCGACATTCAAGCAAACATTTGCGAACAAAGTTTTGCTAGCCAAAATGGATGGCCCATTTGTAACGCTACAAAATAAAACAGGAAACTAAGGCATCAAAAACATACACAAGGATAGAACCGGGAAACCAAAACGGAACACGGAATAAAAGAACCCTGAACAAGGAATGAGAATACAGCAGGAACAAACAGGGAATGAATTAAACAAAATAAAACAGGAAAAACCTGAAAATCACAGCCCTAACACGTACCCCTTCATCAATTCCCAATGTACGTTCTAAATCTATAACACTATTCATCATATACGAGTGGATATTATGTTAATTATTTCATACAATTGAACTGTCAATATTAAGGTTGGTTTGGTCAGCAATCATGAGTGAAGCTGAATGTTTCAACCCTATATCCATTAAGGTTACTTTAAGCCAGGGATATCAAACTCAATTTCATTAGGGGCCACATTGGTAAATGAGAATCACATCAAGGGCCAGACATGTCTTAGACTGTTATTGCATGTCTCACAGAGTTTTTTCACTTACAATTTGGTTGACATAAAGCCCCAAAAAAGTCTGCAAAACGTTCCTTACACTGCATGAAAAGTGGGATTTTCGTCAGTATGCGGCACTGTAGATTGTCGTGGAACTTCAGGTTTACGACTGCACACGGCAATTTACAGGCAACACCGAAAACTGCCGGAAATTGTTGAAAATTTTCGTGGGCCTTGCTTGGCAGTTGTCCCCCCATGACCCCCCCCCTCTCCATCTAATTCTAGGGGAGGCTTTAACATGTAAATGAAAATGCTGTGAGCTATACAAACGCAAATCAGGGTAGCAGCAGGGGGAGTTTTACCCCAGGTGACATTTTTCTAAAAGGTATTAACTTCATTTTAAGAAAATCTCTTAAAATAGATCTTTTTATTGTAGACTCTTAAATTTTAGCTTGAATTGATTTATTTAATGAAAGTATGCTAGATTAATTATTGTGTATGTGATTAGCAATGACCAATGTTATGTAAAAAAGATACACAAAATAATTTATTTCAACAATTAGTTTTAATCAGGCTTTGCCATAAAGGTAAAATGTGCATTCCATGATTCATTCACAGTCTCCTAGAGCTCAACCACTGTGCACTGTGGCATGACTACAGTGACCTTTCTTTGGTCTTGCTCATCCAAGATTGTCTGGTGGAATGGGTTAATTAGCCATTGTAGAGTTTAGTAAATCAAGTAAAACAAAGATTTCATTTTTACAACAACCTGTTTCGCAGCCTGAATATTAAAACTCTCGGGTTCTGTGGGAATTTCTCAAAGAGTCTCAAAGTCGGCAAATCTGCCAAATTCTCCTCTGAGTTTCACTTAATTACAGTTTGATAAACAGTTTCCAGTCTTTTTGGTTCGGTGCACAACTAGGCGGGCCAAAATGGATCGTGAACCTAAAGTGTTACACGGGTTGGATCATTTGTGAGGGGCTTTAAGCCATTGCTTTTGGCTAACTATTTCAACTTTTAGCTACTTTTTCCATTACTTTGCTAATCATTCGAACTGTATCGTCATTACTTTTAGCTAGATATTTCTACCATTTAGTCATTAGTTTTAGTTAAACTCCTGCGCTTGCTTGCTTACTAGCCTTTACACAATCTTAGATAGCTGCAACATATAGTTGTTAGGTGTTACAGTTTATTTCATGCTAATATGTTATATTCTTCCAATCAAATCATAATTTATATTTTTATTTTTTTCAAATAAGTTGAGATACTCTACAATCTTTTCACAACCCCCCTGGCAACTGCAGTAGTACCCCCTGGGGTACACGTGCCCCTGGTTGGGAATCACTGCTAGCATACTAACACAGGCTGGTCTTTGGGAAAAAGTAGTCTTGCATTGCCAGACCTTCCTCCACAGCGCTGCGGAGGAGGGTCTGGCTAGTCCAAACGACATTCCTGGATGGGAGATAAATGTGCTCTGGTTTATTGCCATTTCTTTAAACCAATCACAATCATCAACGGCGCCTCTGCAAAATAGCCTCGGGAAGGAACTTGTTTTGGTGGAACGTGTGCACGTTGTTTTAGTCGTGCAACAGAAAACTCAGATTGGACAGATAGTCTAGCTAGCTGTCTGGATTTACCCTGCAGAGATCTGAGGAGCAGTTAACCATAGTCCTCAGAAATCCACCGGAGTTTAGCAGCACCTGAACAATCCCGGAAAGGAAACATCGTCGATATAGACTAGCGGAAATGTGCCACGCAACTTACAGAAATGTGTTTTGGATGTTGGACAACCCGGATTTAAGATATTGGTCTATATGTGATTAGGCAAAAACAATGATCTTACTTGCTTTTACAGGCCCAGCCAAGTCCAGGCCGACACCAGCGTCAGGCCGAGGCAGCGTTTGGCGCCCGGATAGAGCGGCTGAACAAAGACCTCGCCTCCAAGACAAAGACTATTCAGGAGCTGTGCAGCACGGTGGAGAGACTGAAGAAGGAGAGGAAGAGCATGCTGTCCGTCCCCAACCCACGCACAGAAACCCGTTCTGCAGAGATGAAGCGACAACCAGGCCCAGCCAAAACACCCTGTCCCGCTGCTGCTGGAGAGACACATGGAGGGGAAGAAACCTTTCCCGCTGCTCATTATGAGAAGACCTACCAGCCCACTGTCTTTACAGGTATGGAGGTGGACGTTCTGTTCTGGGTGACAGTATATCTGTTGAGGACAAAAATAGGATAAATAAGCTAATCAAGAGAGCTGGTTCAGTTATTGGTCTTAACCCGGACATACTGGAGGTTACTGTAGAGAAGAGGATTAGTTCAAAACTAAAAATTGTCCTGCTTTTTGAAGGCCATCCACTACACAATTTGTTCAAAGGACTCAGAAGCTCTTTCGGTGAGCGATTGGTAATGCCTCGGTGCTCTAGTGAGCGCATGAGAAGGTCTTTTGTTCCCGCAGCGGTTGGATATTTTAACCAACACAGTTAACTGTTGAATATTATTTTTGTCTTTTATAGCGTTTGTTTTTTACATTTATGTATTGTGAAATTGAATTATTTATTTATTTGTCTGTTTGTTGTGTATTGTGTTCGATGGCTGTATGGTTGGTGGCAAACCAGTTTCCCTATCGGGATTAATAAAGTTTTTCAAATATTAGCTAAAGTAGTTAGCACACACCAAATGTTTTGGCCGATGACGTAGAAAGCCCTGCCGATTTTAAACAGCTGACCCGGAGACTGAAGGCAGGACACATTCAGAAACCCGTATCTCAAAACAGCATGGATGTTTTTTTTTGTATGTTTAGTCTGTATGCGTGTGGAAGCACAAGAGACACCAAATCACACCCCAAATCCCAGAAAAAGTGATTTTTTTTCATAATATGGGCACTTTAAATGAAATGTCTGTTCAAAATCTAGAAATGTTTGGTGTGCTAATGATGACACAGTGGAGTGGTTGTTTCAATTGAATGTAAATACATTAAGCTGCCGACCTTTGTCTCTAAAGCATGGGAAAAACGACAAGAAGGTTTATTTGTTTAATATCTGTCATTTTTGTTGCTATTCTGGTAACTGGTTCCTTGCTGTAAATAATGGTGTCTTGTAAGCCTATGTGGGCTGGGCATATTTTCTTCCATGCATGACACAATGATAAAATATGAATTCATATCCATTTGCTGGATTTTATAATTGTTGCGTGTTTTTGACAGGCAGCCATATCTCCGAGGTTCTGCAGGAGAACGAGGCTCTGAAGCAGCGCCTGGAGCTGCTGGAGCTGCGGAGCGAGCAGCAGAGGGAGGCGCTGAAACCTGATGCTGAACGTGCCACAAAGGAGCTGTGCAGGTCTGTGTAGCTGTGCGAACACATTAACTAGAGCTGTTACTATTCCACCATTTTGCTGTACAATTAAAGTGATGGTTCGGAGTAATTTCACCCTAGGGTCCTTTGCACCATGACCTCGAGCCAAACACCCCCCCAGAAGCTTTTTTTCACCTGGGTTGAACATTGGGAGAGTTAGCGTAGAGTAGCGTTATCAGCTGAATAGCTTAGCGCAGGGGCTATCGGACCCACGTTTGTATCTCGTAAATTACCCCACTAATAATGCCCGAAATGATACCAAACGTCTACAAGTAGTAAAAATAGGTTATGCTCTCATAAAACGATGGATTGGAAAGTTTATAAGTACACCAGAAGTTTATGTAAATAACACTTGCCTGCTGGCTTCTGCTCTCTGCTGCTGTTGCTGCTGCTGCAGTAAGACGAGTGCTTAGGGCCGTCTACAAATTACAACACCGAAAAGAGATGCAACAAAAATATTTATTAATTTAACTTTTTTTTTTAAGTAAGTGCTGTAGTATAACTAGCAGGAGACAAGTAATAATTGAGGTAAGTTTGGAGACATTACCTTATTTAATCATTGAATTAATAAATATTTTTTTGTTGTAACTCTTTTCGGTTAGTAATTTGTAGACGACGTAAGCACTCGCCTAACTGCGAGTAGCAGCAGCAGCAGCAGAAAGCGGCAAGCCAGCAGCAAGTGTTCATAAACTTCTGGTGTACCTTAAACTTTCCAATCCATCGTTTTATGATAGCATACCCTATTTGTACTACTTGTAGACGTTTGGTATCATTCCGGCGTTATTATTGGGGTCATTTACAAGATACAAACGTGGTCCGCCCCTCAGTAACCTATTCAGCTGATAACGCTGCTACTCTACTAACTCTCCCAATGTTAGACCCAGGTGAAAAAAGCTTCTGGGGGGGTGTTTGGCTCGAGGTCATGGTGCAAAGGACCCTAGGGTGAATTACTCCGAACCATCACTTTAATTGTCTCAGAAATGATTGCAATTAACAATATAACTGTCTCTCTCTGTCAAATTTAAAAAACTTTTTTAAACAAAATTTAAATTTAAAAAAATTATGTCACTGTCATGTGACCCAGAGAATGCGCTAGTAACACAGGTACACTACGCCTATGAAGTAAACCACACCTCTAATTATCATAAAACATTTTTTTAACTATCCCCCCTCATACTTTTTTTTTTTTTGTATTATTATGTATTATATTTTTTTTATTGGTTTATTTGATAGGGACCATGCATATTTATGAACATTGTTGTATAAAAACGCCATTTAAATATGCCAGAATTAGTAAAAATAACTACTTTTCATCTGCAGTCCCTAGGCAGGTAACATAGGACTAACATAGAGACAGCCAGCAGTCATACAGCACTCATTCATAAACAAGACAAAACTAAAATACATGATGACAAAGAAATTATTCATCCACCTCTATACTGCACTCAGTTTAACAGTTAGTTAGTTTATTGTTATGAACGTGTATAGGGTCAAGTGCCACCAACTAGCATAGCTTTAGCTCAGCAGTCCGACCAATAATCACTTATTTAACACACAATTTGGAATATCTAAACAAAATCAACAATTACCAGTCATACGCCTTAAGACCTTAGCTAACGTTGGCAATTAATTACGGTTAAACAAAGAAAGCGGGGTTATGTAAAAGAAATTGACAATTATGTAATCATTGTTACAGGCCTATCATTTTCTGCAGATCATAGATGTGCTGAATGTCATGTGATGTGTTATTAGGCTAAAGGAGCACTCTGCAGAGCAGCTGTCCTCCATGAAAGCAGAGCACCTCAGGGTGTTAGACCAGCTGCGGGCCACCCATGCCCTGGAACACTCGTCCTCAAAGGTTGCTGAGTTGGCCAATAAGCTCAACACTCAGGAGGTATTGGCTCACTAAACCAGTGTTTTCCCTAGGTTTGTGGAAGACTTAGGTGCACATATTTAGGGGGGGGGGGGGTTTAGGGGTGCTCCCTCCAGAAAATGTGACATTTTTCAATGAAAAACATATGCAATTTCACATTATTTTGGACATTTATTATGACCATATCTGTGTCTAAAACGTTGGAAAAGTTAGAGCCGATCATAAATAAATAAATAAATACCACTCAAAAAGAAAAAAGAAAAAAACTTGTAAAAGAAGACCACTGGGGACCAACTACAATTATTAGATCTGAGAAGAGTCGTTAAGTTAGTTTTGATGCTAACTTGATGCTAAATTGATTTTACATTCAAGTGGCTTAGTTGGTGCCCAAAACGGCTTGGGTGCTGCGCCTAAGCCGGTAGGGTAGGGAAGGTAGGGAGAACCCTGCTAACCAAACAGTCTCATGTCAACAGGAAGTCCTGAAGTGATCCTGTTGCTTTAACCTTCACATTTGCCTGCAGATAATGACGAAACATTTACAAGACCAGCTGAAAGATTTCAAGCGAGCTAAAGATGCACTGGCAATATCCAGGACCCGAGAGGACGCTCTGCAGAAGCAGGTGGGGATTCATGGGGGGGGCATTTTTGCCTTTTTATTTGACGGACAAAAGTGTAGAGGTGTGTAAATGGGGGGAGAGAGAGAGAGAGAGAGAGAGAGAGGTATGACATGCAACAACGGTCCCACAGCCATTCAGCTACCGAGGCGCTCCCGAAACATTTATCCAAAGAGTTCAAGGGTAACTACCGCTTTTTTCAACTCAGAACCTATTTTCCTGTTTGTGTTGCCTGTTATTTCTGACAATTTGATAAACAAAATTTATATAAAGCTTGAGTAAATTAAACCCCAATCAACAAAACTAAAACCTAAAGCCTAAAACAAATCACCGGGAGAGGCCGACTCTAGACGGTATATCTGAGATGAGAGCTCCTATTCAAATTTATGTTCTGCTTGTTCAACCGTTGTTTGGTAAATTGCTCTTAAACATATTCATAGAAGATTTGAAGTGCTATTTTTTCCTCTCAGTTCTTCATCATTTTGGCACTGGGGATTTTCCTTTTGTGCTGGCTAAAACCTCTTTGGGGGGCGCGCCAAAAACTCCTCTATGCAGGAAAAGCCCTGTTATACTGTATGATTTCAGGCATGGTAACTTTTAGATCCACAAGCTGTTCTGAGCATACATTGCTGATCGTCTGTGTGACATTATCATATCTCTCTCTCTCTCTCTCTCTCTCTCTCTCTCTCTCTCTCTCTCTCTCTCTCTCTCTCCTTCACTCGCTGTCTGTCAGCTGCTCATATTGTTCGCTTTCTTCTCAAATATTAGAAACACTAAAGCAGAACCAGAAAACCCAAGACGTTATAAATATGGTGCTCCATTATTTCTGAGACCAGAAATGTCTGCGATTTTCAGTCAGATATTCTGTCCAATAAACAAGCAACTGTCTCGATCGTGTGACGTGTGTTTACAGTGTTTGGTGCGTTTGACAAAGTGCAATGTGAAAGCACACCCAACCAAATGAAAAAATGCAACAATGTTACAACTTCACCCCCCGAATCACACCAAGTCCACCAAACTATAGGTGTGGAAAAAGGATCATTTTTGATCATTAGATGAAAAATGACACCGTTTCAGAAACATTACAAAGTTACATACAGTAACTGCTTTCACTGCTTTTGTGTTTAGCTGACCAGACTGCTGACAGAGCTGAAGGAAGCTAAAGAAGCTCAGAGCCCAGAGGTGAAACTCCTGTGTGGCCTGGAGAGGAAGATCCTCAACATGGAGCTCAGACACCAGCACAGAGAGAAAGAGCTGCAGCAGGTACAAATCATGGCACAATATACTGTTTATTAGGGCTGTTGAAATGAATCACTGCATCGATGCATCCCGATGCAGACAAGGATGATTCTGCATCGGTGCAGTGACAGACCACAACAGATTATTACCTCCTGATGTTACTTGTTGATTTTTCAGGTCGCTGCTTTTTTTGGTTTTTGCCTTTTGCCTGCTGTCTGCTGTGTTCAGACTCCGCTACATTCAGGAAGTGTCTTTTTTAAGAGCAGATACAACAAAAAGGGGAGTTTTTATATATGATATATATATATATATATATATATATATATATATATATATATATATATATATATATGACTGCTTGAATTTGTTGATGAAAACCACGTGTAGCAATATATAATAAAATATATATGGAATTGATTCAAATCGTTGACAGGGTAATCCTAATCAAATTGAATCGTGAGACCAGTGGAGATTCACCCCCCTACTGTTTATATAATGTTTTAATGACCCCGAGCCCCCAACCTTTACTGTTTAACCCTGATTGCTTGCTGCTTTATGGAAAATGGGGTCGTTTTGGAGCGGTCTTGAGACCCTTAACCTGGAGCTGTGGTGACAATTATACGCCATTATCATTAAAGTAAAAGAAGCTCCACCCATAGTAGGATTACGACAGAATGGAGCTAAACGAGAGTACACAAGACCAGTTCTAGAAACTGGGAAAATGCAGAAAATCATTTTTGAGGGTATTTTTTTCCCCCATCAACAGAATATAAAATCTGGCGATGCAGAGTGTGGTTGCACTACCTGCTACTGTCCTGCATTATTAATTGAAAGCCAGATGTTTAACATATTGCGATACTATGCTGTATCGATTTTTTTCCCCCACAGTGCGCATGTGTGTGTGCTGATCGGAGCTCCGCTCTGTGTCAATATGCAGAGAGGACAGATAAGCTTGCGCTTACGCGCTCAGACGCTTTTGGAACCGAAATTTGGCACCGAAAGATAAATAATTTTTTGATACTCATAGGATATGAGGATAGGATACTTTTTTTCGGTGCCATAAAAGTATCGACGTTCGGTACCCAGCCCTATATACAGTAGATGACGGTTGCAGTATTTATCAGAGATGTCCGATGTATCGTGGGGTGGCTCATGATTTACACTCCAACTAGACAACACATTTAAAGTACATAGATAGTAGTCTATATTGACGACGATTCACTTCCGAGATTGTTCCCGTGCCGCTGGAAAGTCCAACAGATGTCTCTCATTTCGGCCAGATGTCCGTCACCTTCCTCTTTCTTTGTATTGGCATTCTAAACTCCGGTGGATTTCTGAGGACTATGGTTAACTGCTGCTGAGATCTCTGCAGGGTAAATCCAGACAGCTAGCTAGACTATCTGTCCAATCTGAGTTTTCTGTTGCACGACTAAAACAACTTTTGTACGTACACATGTTCCACCAAAACAAGTTCCCTCCCGAGGCTATTTTGCAGCGGCACCGTGGCTCCGTGCGGAGCTTAGCACCGCCCAAGACGATTGTGATTGGTGTAAAGAAATGGCAATAAACCAGAGCACGTTTTTCTCCCTGCTGTGGACTAGCCAGGCCCTCTTCCGCAGCTCTGTGGAGGAAGGTCTGGCAATGCGAGACTACATAGATAGTAACTCCCCCCCTCGTCCCTCCCCCTGCAGGTGATTGGTGGGTCGTGGCAGACGTTAGAGGCCGATCAGCAGTCAGAGGTGGAGAGCTGGAAACGTCTGGCTCAGGACAAGAGCAGAGAGTTGGAGGCTTTCCGTCTGGAGCTGGACTCCATCCTGGACATCCTAAGACATCTCCAGAGACAGGGAGTGGTCCTCCCTGCTCCGGACCCCCTCACCCAGAGGAGTTAAAGCACATGCACAGTTTGACTGATGCCTGTTAGTGAAAGCTAATGCTTTGGCTTTGGCTACATTGAACGCGTAACGTATGCGGACCGTTCGCTGAGCAGATGTGCAGCGTTATGTATCTTTTAACCGGCTACACCTGCAGCGCACACACGGAGTAGGATTGTGTGAGTCACAGGAGATAAGGTGAGCTTTCCCTTTGGGATTGTTGTTGTTTCTTCAGTTTTTGGAGCCGGCACAGCGCTGTGAAATGTCCAACATATGTCAGCTGCTAACAAAGGACGCAGCCCGGACCCTATTTTCCTATGTTTTTGTATGACTGATGGGAACAACAATCTTTGACATATGATCCAGTATTAAGCGAGATCGCTGCAGTCGGCAGTCAGCGAAACAAGCTACAATATAAGTTAATAGTAGGGTTGGGCATCGAGAACCGATTCCTAATCGGAATCGTTTCAAAAATTACGATTCCATCGGAATCGTTTCTTTATTGGAATCGTTTGGAGGATTTGGTTTCAAATCTGATCATAGGTTCCAAATTTAATATGCGCAAGTTTTGGTTTCCGTAGCGACCAGACGCTTGTTGTGTTGCAGCCGTGCAGCACAGTAAGCGGAGCTCTAGTGTGGCTTTATTTTTCATTGTAAAAGCTGTGAAACTGCAACCCACCTATGAATCAAAATAAAACTTTCCTCTTATTTGTGAAATAAGCATCCAACCCGTTTCAACTCCACCACTCAAAGAATCGGAATAGAGAATCGATAAGAACCGGGATCGAAAGGAAAAATCTGAATTGGAATCAGAATCGTTAAAATCCAAACGATGCCCATCCCTAGTTAATAGGTCAATTGTGCAGCTTGTATTAACCTTCACAAAAGTGGTCGTTTTGCCACTGACCGGCTCAGATTAATATTCTAAGTGTCTGACAACATTATGGAAAGGATTTCTAAGGAGATCGAACTTTATGTTAAAGAGTAAGATCCTTTTTTTAAACATAAAAACATCTGTGAAATTGCATTCGCTAAACCCACTAAGACTCCATGTAAATAAACAGTAATTTTAGCATCTTAAAATACACTTCATTCAAAGTCGACAGAAACAAAATAAAACTATGAAAAGCCGTTTTGGGTCATCTTTCCACTTTTCCAACCATCACAACTCTAGTTTTGGTTGAAATAAACACATAGTTTACAGATTAACATGTGAAAATATGTTGGCTCTATACACGCTAAAAGTATTGCTTTTTTAAATGGAGTCTGGTGGGTTTAGCGCTTGTGACCTCAGAGCTGTTTCTGGTTAAACAGAAAGGTCTCAAAGAGGTTTATCTCTGTAGGGATCATTTCCATAATGTTGTCAGACACTTACAATATTAATCTGAGCCTGTCAGTGGAAAAATAAAGCACTTTTAGTTGACCAAACTGACGATGCACATTTGCCCCATAGGGTTACGTTGCAGCCCGGTTGAAGAAAATAAATAATAATTCCCCTTTTAAGTTGGTTCCTGTATATAGGTAGTTTAATTTAATAGAAGTATAGACACTTTATGATCCATTTCTGTGTAAAAGGGCCACACCCGCCCTTGCGTAAAAGACTGCCCTATTTTTACGCTCGTAGAGCAGATCTCCTCGGAGCATACACAACACTTAACGCTGCTCTCGTGTCCGGTGTAGACAGTTTACTGATTATAGTGGTAGCGTAGTGTTGGAACATCCGCTCCGCATACGGTACGCGTGCAATGTAGCCGGCCCGTAATGCTGTGTAACGAAGCCAGAGATAATCAGTGCCTCAGCGTTAGAAAGAGTTCAGGTGATGGACTTCCCATTGACAGCCAGTATAATATGAGTTAATACCCCACATCTCAGAGATAGACCATGCTTCCTGGTCCACATCAGCCGCTGCCTTTATATCAGCAGTACTTCATGTCAGCACAGAAATAGAGCTTCAAATACTCAGAGGTTTTGTTGGGATTCAGAGACCGAAACTTTTGTTAAAAAAAAATTCTTCATACATGTACTGTACCGGTTTCTTATTTGTGTATGTATATTTTGTAGCTAGTTTCTATTTTTAATTACATTTTTTTGTAACTTATTTCAGATATAGTAAAAATAAATGTTTTTTTTGTCTTAACTGTGATAAATTGTATTCAGTTACTCCTTTCATGCACTCTACACTGGAACCCCAGACCTGGCAGTGTCAACTTTTTAAGTAATCCAATCCACCTCATCCTAATCTTTTTGGCCGATGTCCGTCGTCCGGTGGATTTATGAGGACTATGGTTAACTGCTCCTCAGATCTCTGCAGGGTAAATCCAGACAGCTAGCTAGACTATCTGTCCAATCTGAGTTTTCTGTTGCACGAATAAAACTTTGAACGTACACGTTCCACCAAAACAAGTTCCTTCCCGAGGCTATTTTGCAAAGGCACCGTGGCTCCGTCCGGCGCGTCCAGGACGGTTGTGATTGGTTTAAAGAAATGCCAATAAACCAGAGCAGGTTTTTCTCCCATCCCGGAATGCTGTGTGGACTAGCCAGACCTTCCTCTGCAGCGCTGTGGAGGAAGGTCTGGCAATGCGAGACTACATGAAGACATAGAGAAGTGGCCAAATCAGGAGATAATTCTGTGATGTTTCTTCATTCAATACAGGTGTACTGGAGGTTCACTTCTTCACTTTGTCCTGAGCAAGAGCATCTGTGGTTGAAACAACATATCAGTCATGTCCCCAAATGTCCCTGATGTGAAAATGGTTCACTGATTCTTGGTGAGTCCAGCCTTCTCTGCTCAGTAGCTGCTGCTTTAAAGACACCAGTGTACCAACGTAAGTGCAGAATTTATTTTGGGCATATATAACCCTGTGCCGGGTTTAGTATTTTCTCCAGTGACTTTTGCACAGTCTTTGAGGGACAATTACTCATAGGTTTAACACAGCCACACGGGGGTCCGCGGCAGCAGCAGCAGCAGCATATTCAAGAGGAGCTTGAATGATATAACTGGTCTCCATTGAGAAGTTGAGCACTTACAGCAAAACCAAACACAAGCAGCAGACTAAAACAATCCTACAGTAACTGTATGTCAACACAATTTCTCTCAAGGGGAAACATGCAATTACAATACAATACATGAGCAGTGCATAGTATAATAATCAACTTAACACTGCTGCTGTAAAGGATAAAGAGGACTGCATGGTGAGGTGAGTGTGAAATACAGCCAGTGGTTCAAGGGAACAGCAAGGCACATTTATTAAGACACACATGACAAGAAAACTCAAAGTGCTTTACATTCAAATGAATATTGTATGTATAGACAACAACAGTGTCGGAGAGAGAGAGTTGTGTGGAGCTGATAGTCTTAATTAGCTTTGTAGCGACTCATTTGGCAATGGCTTGAATGAAACGGACTTTCAATAATATCAAAACGTTCTGCACTAAAGCTTTAAGACTTTTCTGTTTATTTGTGCTGAAGACAAACTGCTTTAATTGTTCTTTACCCTTATGGAATTTAGTCATTACCCAGGTTATTATTGTATATGTATTGGGGGTTAAAGAGAGGGTGAGCAAGCTGTCTGTATCTGTGTATTTGCAGTGTATATTTGCTATGTAACTGTTCTGTTTATGTGTTTTATAACTATGTTTGTGTTTATAGGACCCCCTCGAAAATGAGATGCTACATCTCAAGGGGCTATCCTTTCAATAAATGCAACTTCAAATATTAACGAACCTTGCATCCAGCCCACACACACAAACCACGGACGGACGCACACATACAGTGTAACAAATCAGGAGCCCAAGAAAACGGGAAAGTTTTCAGTTGACTTTTTTGGGTCATTAGGACGTTTGTTGTAGAAACGAAAAGCAGCCTTAAAGTGAAAAATAAAAGTAAAAATTCTCCACTTACACTCAAATTACACTTAAGAATAACAGCTTTGATCCCCCCGCGACTCGACCACCGATGACGATGAATGGGTGGAGTGAGTGAATGAGGAAATGGTTTGGAATACTACCGCTATTTTGGTAATTCTCAGTCCTGCTGCTCTGATCCCTCCCCAGTGATTGGCAGCTCTGGCTCTCCCAGCAGCATGTCGTCCTCCCCTACAGCTGAGCTCTGATCAGAGTCCACACAGTTAGGAAGGTTGAAGTGGGCCAGCACTGCTAACTCCTGCAGGACTGTACCGTCCCCCAGCTCCAGACTGCTGCTGGGCATCCTGAGGCAGCCACCCACACTACCCGCTCTGGAGTTCAGCTGACCCTCCTTGGACACAAAGCACTGAAAGAGAGAGCCGGACGAGTCCAGAGCACTAGGGCGAGGAGAAAGGGCTCCAGTGTCGAGGTTGGTGTCCATGTAGCCAATCACACGGGGCCGCTTCTCACATGGCTGTCCACTGCTGCTTACATCAGAAGGAAAAGACACAGTTAGAGAGAGACCGAGAGAGAGAGAGAGAGCGAGGCAGGGCAGGGCTGTAACCAGGATTTTAGCAATGCAGGTCCAAATTTTTATTTTATTTCCTGATCTAAATATCTGAATTTTCACAAGTTTGGAGAGCTACTATTGCGTAACAGTAGCTTCAAATGTGAGACTTAACAACAAACAAAACAAAAAACTCACATAGTCACATACACACAGTACATTATAATTATAGTGCAATTTTATTTCTGCATTCTTAACCCATCCTAGTATTAGGAGCAGTGGATGGCTATTTGTACAGCATCCAGGGAGCAACTTGGGGTTCAGTGCCTTGCTCAGGGGACACTTTAGCTACTTCTCAGTTTCCTAATTTGATAGCTTCCCGCTCGAACCGGAGATTGTTCAGTCCCTCCTTCGTGAAGACAGTCTCAAAGCCCTTACTGTATTTGTGCCCCGAGGAGAGAGCATCGAGGAGGGATCACCGAGGAGCTGTGAGCGAGGGTACACCAGAGCAGCCTTCCTGGAAGCCGTGCAGCTAACCGGGTTGCTAACTCCGCCCAAACAGCTGACGAATTAATGTGACGCTTGAGAGGAAAGGACGTCTCGTCTTTAAAACACATTTGCTTGTTTCCTCTCTCCTCCCATGATTTCCTCTGTCTCTCCCATGCTTCCTTAGTGGGACGGACTAGTTATGACAAGACAATCCCCTTCACCCCCCTACTCGCTCACCCACCACCCACAAGCAATGACGGTGATGATGCACAGACAGACGAACAAGTCATATCTTGACTTTGTTTACTTTAGGCAGTTAAATCGCTTTTTTTGTGGGGGGGGAAGGGGGTCCGGACCTCGGTGTCCTCAATGGTCGATACGGCCATGGAGAGAGGATACAGTCTACACTCGCTTAAGAATTCATTGTGCCAATGTTTGAAAAAAACAGCAACATCCATAGTGTCCATAATCAATATTTTTACATTAACAATGTAACATTGTGAAAGGGTTCACTCGTAGTGACGAGCCGACAGAGAAGTTTAAAGTAAAGCCCACAACTTTACTTTTGGTTCCCTCTCACCACTGCTCTCACAGTATTATTTTCAGTCACAGCAGGCAGCTGTTTTCAGAGAAAATACTTACTGCACACTACCGGCTCAGCAGCAAACAGCAGATATAACGTACTGTACATAACCCTAACATACATAGTTAGCATACATAGTTAGCGACTAGTTGGTCAACATTTTTATTTTTTTCTCAGGAACAGGGTTTTTCCTGGCTCAATTATGACAATTGTTCCTCACTGTAGAATTTTACGGAGCCCCTAAGGGGACATGAGCAAAACAAATCTAAAGTTTAGTTTCATGTACTCACACGAAACTAGTGTGGGCACATGAAAGCCGTAGCCTGGGCCATACTGGAGACAACTAGAGAATGACCACAGTACAGTTAATTAGCTGCACTATATTTTAATCTAGGTCACCATTATTATAAGGACATTGCTGCTTTGCTTGCAAGTCGTCACCATTATATTGTTTTGATACGACATTTAAAACGAGATTTTAAAGTCTTGTAATCTGTTCCGGGGATACAGCGATTTGGATCGGGCAATTACTTTATTTATGAACAGTTAAAAACATCTGGCCAACTCACGGATATAGTTGGATGTATACAAAATGCAAGGAGAATGGATTAAACAAAGGAAAGAGAATGTTCGATTAATTAGACGAGAACTGAACGGGATCATTCTAAAACGCTTAATTTGAAAAAGCTTAACGTTTCTCTCTTATATTGCTCCTCATAACCACTGAAAACTGTCAAAAAATCTAACCCAAAGTCCTATTATTATGGACATTATCTGACATTAAGCGTTGTGGGTTGACTCCCAACGGCTCTCATGGGCTTTACAAGTCCTAAGGTGAAAAATCTCAACGTGGTTTAATGTACCTAAACAAACTTAACAGTATTCTTCAATCCATTGCACACTGAACAATTGCTTGTTTCTGCTGCATTCAGTCAGTCCTTGACAATTCATAAAGTCTGAAGAAATCAGGCCAAAAAAAACGTATGTTGATGCTAGTCTGCACTTGAATTCTTTGATAGTTTTTGCCTGAGGTTCCATGTCTTTGTGAAGACATTCTTTTAGTTTCAATTTTTGTTCACTATTTTTGGACTTTGCTTATATTTAGGTGTTGCAGTATCTCTTTAATCTAACAGTGGTGCTAGTTGCAGTGACTTACTCAGGATGTGGAGCTCCGGTCTTGGTCAGAAGTGTGAGAAGGAAAAACATAAAGACGACAAAGACAGCCAGGCCGACCCAGAAGCCGATCACTATAGAGTCTACAAAATTGTAAGAAAAAGAAATGAGATACAGGATAGGATAAGTGGTGATATATCCACTCAGTATTCTGACAACACAACCTCTTTACAAAACGTACAGTCCTGGAAATCATAATACTATGGTTTGAGAGGGATGATAAACACATGTTAAATGAAATTGCATTATCAGCAGGATTACAGTCCTATATTGAAAGGTTAGGGTTACCACACAGCTTGCACCATAGGCGCAAATAATCACAAACTCACTACAGGAATTTGTATTAAATTATAATTATTACTTAGGCTGCCTATATAAAAAGGTGGATGTAAAGTACTTTATCGTCACATACACATACAGGTAGCGAAATTCATTCTCTGCATTTAACCCATCCCTCAAGGGAGCATTGAGCAGCCATTTACAGCGCCTGGGGACCAACTCCAGATCTTAGCCAGTGCCTTGATCAAGGGCACTGACTATTATTTTTTCTATTATATATTTGAAGTAAAAAAAATAAATTCTACAAAGGGAGGGAGAAAAATCGATAAAGAAGTCTGGCTTGGTTCTGTCACGAAGGACTGGATGCTCAGGGCCAGGCCAGCTCAACGGCGTCTTTCTCCCATCCCATCCCGCTGTCTCTTGTCTCCGCCACAGGCCCAACCCGGCCCGGCCCAGCCCGACCCGGGCCAGCCCAGCCCGCGCACCCTGTCCCCCCTCCCCTTCTAACTGCCTGTGCAGTGCTGCTGCACATGAGGAGAGAGCAGAGGGGGGGGCTGCTCCTCAGTCACAGAACAGAAGAGAGAGGGGATTGTTTCGGCGGCCACAAGAAGAAAGAAATCTCGCGGGCTTGCCGGACAATACTGGCGTCTTTTCTGCAGAAAGTTGCTAAGGGGGTCTAAAAAGTCACTAAATCTAACGACAAAGTCGCTAAGTTGGCAACACTGCAGTAAGTGGGCTGGCAAGGCTGTTTTATTCACTTTAAACATTGGTGGAAGTCCAGTTTTTTGTTCTTCTCTAATACTGCTGAGTCATTAATAAATTAGTCATGACAAAACAATTATGTATTTTTCCATGAGTCCGCTATGTTAGCAGCAGGGGCGGATCTACCGGGGTGGCATAGGGTGGCAAATGCCACCCTAAAAGAAAGCCTTGCCACCCCAGTTGGCAGCAACGAATTAAAAGTTATGGCCAATTTGACAATTTTACAAGCATGAATCTCCAATGTCCGACTGCAGTGAATGCAGCACGAGATGACGCCAGAGCGGTTTTGTTTGGAAAACTGTGTGGCGCGAAGCGAGGGAGCCAGGAGTCGCGAGGAAAGGAGACACCGAAGGAAAGAGGCCAAGACAGATTAACTATCTATCAAGAAATTAAATTATAATGAAAGCACAGTGCTAGCATAGTTGCTGATTTTGAGATGATAAAAATCAGGTTGAAGAACGTTATTTCGCTAACTATACATATAATGTTAGTTAGGTCTGACGTTTGTTCTGTGTAAAGTAGGCTACAAAATCTAATATTGATTCAACGTCTGTCAAGGAAAACATTGTAAAGTTACTCTGAATCTTACAGAAATGAAGAGGAAAGGTAGCATATGCAGTTTTTTCTCACCAAAGAGAAAGGCAAGAGAAATAGAAAATGAACAACTGAGCAAGGTAGACAGAGAAGATGAGGTGGAAGGAGAGAGAAAAGCGGTGGAAGGAGAGATAGAAGACAAAGACGAGGTGAAGAGAGAAGGGCCACAGAAACGTGACAGAGATAGAATACAAGGCCAAGGCGACCAGGGACAGCAGGGGGTGGGAGAAGACCACAGCGGTGAAGATATGGAGGGAGAGCATCACCGAGAGGAGGAGGAGGGAGAAAGCGAGAGACAAGATAAGGTGCAGGGCTCAGACAGTGAAAGGGAAAGGAGAGTGCCTGGGCCATCACCAATGATCTCCAGTCGAGCTGGTCCACACGGTATGGAAACTGTTGATGCATAGTATACTAACTTACATGTGAATAAGAACAGCAAATGACAAAGACGGACATTTTGCTATAAAATTTAAGAGACATTGCTTAGACTTCAAATACTTTGTTTGCTTAAGTATGAATAATTAGGGAAAGTTGTCAGTGTGAAAGTGTGATGAGATGGGGAGATGAGTTTTTATATTTTGTGTAGAATGTATTTTAGATCTATTGTTCAGAATAAATTAAAAAAAAAAAATCAAACAAATGAACCTAAAAATACTCTCCCAGGCTAAAATGTTAGTGTGTGTTAACACAGTCTGATGGTTATAACTAATCAAGTTCCTAATTGATTATGTTTTTACTAGTTGTAATATTGTAAAAGGCTACAATGAAAGACAGTGGTTTCTGTTCTCATGCCAGATCTGAAGGTCATGTAAATGCAATGTTCGCATGGAAAGAGAACAAGAATTATGGATAAAAATACCTCAATGTTTGGACTAATGGATGAGCAGGTGGCTGAAAATCAATACTACATTAAAACATTCGCTGAAATTTTTGTTCTAACAGCCACAGAAAACATAGCACAGAGGGGTCACAGGGAGTCTCTCGACTCAGAAAAAAAGTGTTTTTCTGTCTACGTTAGACCTGCTGGGTAACCATAACCCCATCATTAAAAAAAAAAAAAAAAAGACTTGAACAACAAGCTAAAAATGCTAAATACACAAGTAAAACAATACAGAATGAAATACTTGAGTGCTTGGCTGCAATGGTCAAAGAAGAAATCATCCAGGAAGTTAAAACGAGCAAGCAGTTTTCAGTTAATGTTGATGAAACTAAAGATGTTAAGAAAAAAAAAGCAAATGTCATTTGTTCTGAGATATTTTTATAACGGCGTGGTTCATGACAGCACGGTGGCTTAGTGGTTAGCACTTCTGCCTCAGCAAGAAGGTTCTGGGTTTGAACCCAGGTCGTCTCAGGCCTTTCCGTGTGGAGTTAGCAGGTTTTGCGTGGGTTTCCTCCGGGTGCTCTGGTTTCTTCTCACCATAAAGCCATGCGTGCTAGGCAACCAGGACTACAGTTGAAAATTAGCCGACTAGCTAACACTGGCGCACTTACAGAAATGTTCATTGGTGTGCATTGTCCTAATCAAATAAATGAATTATATAAAAATTAAACAAGCTTTCTGGAGTTTGAAGTGGCAGAACACCTGGATGCTGCCGCCTTAAGTGACAAGATTATATTCTTCCTTGGAGTACAAGAAAAACCTTGTAAGCCAGGGCTACGATGGCGCAGCAGTGATGCGCGCAGGTGTTCAAGCTAAAATAAAAGAAGTAGCCACACATGCCTTCTATGTTCACTGTAGTGCACACTGCTTGAACTCCGTTATCGTAGACGCTGTAAAAAGTGTGGCAGATGCGGGAAACTTCCTTCTCATTATTGGAACGACTGTATGTATTCATGTCTGGGTCTTATGTACATAACAAATGGCTCGAAGTGCAGCGGGAGATGTTTGATGGTGCACCAAGGGAACTCCAACAGCCAAGTGATACACGTTGGGCCTGTAGGCACATAGCATGTCGCAATGTTATGGACAGGTTGCCTGCAACAGTACAGGTGCTTGAAGAGATCGCATCTGAGAACAATCCACAAAGAGCTGTAGAAGCAAGAGGGA
Organism: Perca fluviatilis; assembly: GCF_010015445.1. Taxonomy (NCBI): domain Eukaryota; kingdom Metazoa; phylum Chordata; class Actinopteri; order Perciformes; family Percidae; genus Perca; species Perca fluviatilis. The sequence continues at coordinate 10,371,614 of NC_053118.1, read as the reverse complement.
TATTGGCTGAAATTGATCTGAATTTTGCTGGATCTCTTGTTCTGTTCAGAAAGGTCCTGGAGGACTCCAATTTTTTATCAGACACGTTCCAGTCTAAAACTGTGGACTATGCTAAGGCTGTTGAACTTATTGAAGCACTTAAAGAGACACTGGTCCAGTACCGTAGTCAAGCCTCTTTTGAGGAAATGTGGAGTGAAACGCTTGATTTAAATGTCAACGAAGTAACATTGATACAACTCAGCGAAAACCAAAGAGGCCAAGACAGACAGCAAAGGATGCTTCAGGACACTGTCATCCACTCCACCTTGGGACAGCATGTAGTTCCAGATAGCAAACACACTTTTCTTGTCTCTGTGTACTATCCAGTTCTGGATAACATGGATTGGAGAAATAGGAAGAAGATTTTCTAACACAAATTTTAACATTATGCAGGGAGTCCAGGCACTAAATCCATCAAGTCCAACTTTTTTGAGAGAGGAGGCTGTTCTGTTATTAGCTGAAGCTTAGGATTCAAATATTGAGGATCTCAAAAACGAGTTACATCAGACGAGGCGAGTACTAGACAGACAAAAGGGGAGAGTCCTACCACTCTAATGGAGTTCACTCAGTTTTTGGACCCATACCAGGATGTGTTTTATGAGTTGTTCAGGTTGTGTAAAATAGCGGTTGTTTTACCTGTGAGCAGTGCATCCTGTGAACAAAGTTTTTCATCTCTCAGGCTCATGAAGACTTATTTGCGGTCAACTATGACAGAAAAGAGACTATCGAGTTTGGCTGTACTCGGCATTGAATCAAAACGCACGAGGGCATTAGATCTAGATACATTTGTGAAGCGTTTTGCTGAGCAACATGGAAATCGCCGCATTCAGCTGTTCTAGGCATGACAACTTGACGTTATGCTCACTGATGAGCCTTTACAAAGCTGTTAAAATGATGACCTCAACAGAATCTGTACTTTAAATTTCTGTGTTTATATCTTTGTTTTGGCAAACGAGAACCTTTACTAAAACCAAAAGTGTGAGAAACAAAGTTTAAAATGTGACACTGGTGTAAATGTTGTAAATCCTGCTGAACATGAAGCAGCTTTGTTATTGTTTTTTTTTTTTATGTTTCTTCTTTTGTATATACAGTATAAAATTGTCCAGAAACGGCCTGTATGAACCTACTCACAAAATGTTTTGTACTTATTCAGACTGGGAGCAAAATGTATTTTTATGTGACTTCTATTCAGGTTTGTGGAGATTTTGATGTAACATACCCTTTGTAACTCTGTGAGCCTTTTTATTGATTTTTTTTTTAATACAGCAGCTCATATTTACATGCATGAAATGTCCCTTTCATGTCTACTTAACTGCAGTGAATACTGTATATACTTTATTCCTCATCGCTTAAACAAAAAATTGTTCAAGTTACTGAGGGACAAATGGGGAGAATGTGTGTTCTGAGTAAACCATAAAAGCGATGTCCAGTATCTTGTTTGAGTGCCGTGACCCATTTATTTCCACAGCGTATTAATGCTCACTTTAGTACAGCTCAGTCCATAGACCTTCAGGGGTACGTTTTTCTTTGTATAGTTTCTTATACTGCAACGCTGCCTCTCTGACACAGTCAAAAACGGTTTCCTTCCCCTCTCACACATCTGCCACTCATCACCTGTGTCTTGCCTTAATGCCTTTCCTGTGATAATGCCTCTTACTTCTATCATACTGCTATCTCCTATTAAGTGAGATCACATTGTATGGTCACTTATTCCTAATATGAACTGTTTCCCATGAAACCTCAAATGCAGGACACTGATTGCATGAAATGAAGTTTGTCTGTATGAGTTTGTAAATGGAAGCCTGTGCCCTTTTGTAGCGTGTACATACTATTTCTCATCAAACTGTGATAACTGTGATTAAATCCAGTATATATATGTTTGACACATGTTGCCACCCCTCAAATATTCCCATATGTCAATGAATATTCCTGCCCCCCTCTCGCCAGCCCATAAATATTTTTCTAGATCCGCCCCTGGTTAGCAGGTATAAAGTAACTTACTGTAGCCTGTTGGTTAGCTAGCTTGCTAATTCCACCCACCGTGCTTTCATGCTACACACCAGTTTTAGAAAATGAGGCGAACAAAGTCCCACTCATCTGGCAAAAGCGTTGTGCTTTTCTAAGCTGTGACAAGAGTGTGTGAATAAAAACATTTAGCTGTTACAGTTGACTAATTAAGTGGCCGCAGGCTGGCTAGTTAGTTAGCTTGCTTGCTAGCTAGGAGGCTCAGTTCTCAGTTCAGCAGCATTTGTTTTAGAGAAAAAAAAGTCACTTTATCCGATGTTTAAAGTGAATAAAACAGCTCTGTCATTACCCCAATCTACATTTCTTTATTTATATTATTTCCTAAGTAAGGAAACATATTTGCTGAAATCCCAGAGAAGATGTAGCAGCCTATCAGATGACTCGGATCATTTCACAGTGAGGTACATTTAAACAGACGGCGATATACTCACAGTGGTGCGCCTTGAGTCCTTCAAAAGACACCGGCTCCTCGTCGTCATAGTATTCATATCTCCATTCATAGTCCGGGGCTGGAGACGCCCCGGTGCCGTTTGGACCGTCAGCACCGCCCATCTCAAAAAGCTCCGAACCAGCCTGAGCTACAGTCCCGGACGGTCTCCTCCGAGGCACTGGTACTCCTCATCTCTGGCACATGAGCTCAGTGCGTAATGGCACATTCACTTGGAGCCTCTCTCTCTCTCCCTCTCTCTCTCTCTCTCTCTCACTCTCACTCTCTCTCTCTCTCTCTCTCTCTCCCTCCCTCTCTCTCTCCTCTCTCTCTCCCTCCCTCCCTCTCTCTCCCTCTCTCTCTCCTTCTTCCCTCCCCTCTCTTTCTCTCTCCCTCTCCCTCTCTCTCTCTCCCTCCCTCCCTCTCTCTCTCTCTCCCTCCCTCTCTCTCCCTCCCTCCCTCTCTCTCTCTCTCCCTCGCTCTCTCCTTCCCTCCCTCCCTCTCTCTTTCTCTCTCCCTCGCTCTCTCACTCTCTCTCTCCCCCTCCCTCTCTCTCTCTCTCTCTCTCTTGGGGAGGGGGGCTTGTCTTATGTATATAAACTGTTACAGGTTAATAGGGCTGCTTGATGATTAAATGCTATGTCATGTTTTACTTATTAGTTGTAGCCTATTATGGTCCATAATTGTTGTGTGTATGAATGAATGAATGTGTGTGCAAAAGCAGTGATTGACACGCAGTTAGACCCCCCCCCCCCCAATTCTGGGTTCTGCGTCTTGCCCAGTGGCGGCGCCACAGATGTTCTTTTGCTGGTGCTTTGGGGTTGCTGGACGTTTCAGTGAGGGTGCTCTGAAATTTTGAGTTTCTCTTGACACAAATAGACTAACGTTTCACACACTCGCGCAGATGCCCACCCACCTCCGCCGCGGTTTACTAAACGAGCGAACAAGAGAGACTGATTTAAAGTTGCCGATACAACAGCACCATGGAACTCTGATTAGCCCACCAAACATATTTCATATATATATTTCAGTATATGCACTTTGAGACGGCCTTCACCGAGGAGGGACATAACAACTTCCATGTCAGCCGAGGAGCTATTGAATAAGAGACATGATATATACCATAGAGGGGGCCGGAGTTATGACCTATACTGCAGCCAGCCACCAGGGGGCGATCCAGACAGTCATTGCTTCACATATACCACATGTCAAACTCAAGGCCCTGCAGATTTTGATCTGGCCCTCATATCAATCAACCCTTTTTTTCAATGTTTTTGCCAGTTTTTGGGGACTTTATGTGGACCAAACTGTAAGTGAGAAGACTTTATAAGACACAATAATACAGTCAAAGACACAACTGCGGTCAAGCCAGCCTCCACTTCAAAATGAGCGGTCAAACTAGCCACCCCTATATTTCGCGGTGCGCGTATACACTTGCTATTACGGTGAAACTAAAAAGAGGGAATTTTCTGACGAAGGCAATTTCCCATTCATTTATTCTGTCTGCCTGTCTGTCTATCTGCCTGCCTGTCTGTCTGTCTGTCAGAAAGAAAGAAGGAAAGAAAGATTTTAGCACACCTCACAACCTCTGTGACAACTGCATGATATGCTGAATTCCAAAATAAGAGCCCCCCCAAAACTCAAATATTAGCTGTTTTGTCTACACATTAAGAAAATCATGAAAATAAAAGTCCTAGCTTCCACAGACCAATTTCACCTCAGATGGAGAGGACTCCTTCTCAATGTGTGATCTACAATGTTTCAGGACATTCTGATGTTGTTTTCCAAAATAAGAGCCCCCCAAAACTCATATATTAGCTGTTTTGTCCATACATTCAGAAAATCATAAAAATAAAAGTCCTAGCTTCCACAGACCACTTTCACATCAGATGGAGAGGACTCCTTCTCAATGTGTGATCTACAATGTTTCAGGACATTCTGATGTTGTTTTCCAAAATAAGAGCCCCCCAAAACTCATATATATGCTGTTTTGTCTACACATTCAGAAAGTTATAAAAATAAAAGTCCTAGCTTCCACAGACCAATTTCACCTCAGATGGAGAGGACTCCTTCTCAATGTGTGATCTACAATGTTTCAGGACATTCTGATGTTGTTTTCCAAAATAAGAGCCCCCCAAAACTCATATATTAGCTGTTTTGTCCATACATTCAGAAAATCATAAAAATAAAAGTCCTAGCTTCCACAGACCACTTTCACATCAGATGGAGAGGACACCTTCTCAAGGTGTGATCTACAATGTTTCAAGACATTCTGATGTTGTTTTCCAAAAATAAGAGCCCCCAAAGCTCAAATATTAGCTGTTTTGTCTACACATTAAGAAAATCATGAAAATAAAAGTCCTAGCTTCCACAGACCAATTTCCCCTCCGATGGAGAGGACTCCTTCTCAATGTGTGATCTACAATGTTTCAGGACATTCTGATGTTGTTTTCCAAAATAAGAGCCCCCCAAAACTCATATATATGCTGTTTTGTCCATACATTCAGAAAATCATAAAAATAAAAGTCCTAGCTTCCACAGACCAATTTCACCTCAGATGGAGAGGACACCTTCTCAATGTGTGATCTACAATGTTTCAAGACATTCTGATGTTGTTTTCCAAAATAAGAGCCCCCCCAAAACTCATATATTAGCTGTTTTGTCCATACATTCAGAAAATCATAAAAAAAAAAGTCCTAGCTTCCACAGACCACTTTCACATCAGATGGAGAGGACTCCTTCTCAATGTGTGATCTACAATGTTTCAGGACATTCTGATGTTGTTTTCCAAAAATAAGAGCCCCCCAAAACTCATATATATGCTGTTTTGTCTACACATTCAGAAAGTTATAAAAATAAAAGTCCTAGCTTCCACAGACCAATTTCACCTCAGATGGAGAGGACTCCTTCTCAATGTGTGATCTACAATGTTTCAGGACATTCTGATGTTGTTTTCCAAAATAAGAGCCCCCCAAAACTCATATATATGCTGTTTTGTCTACACATTCAGAAAGTTATAAAAATAAAAGTCCTAGCTTCCACAGACCAATTTCACCTCAGATGGAGAGGACTCCTTCTCAATGTGTGATCTACAATGTTTCAGGACATTCTGATGTTGTTTTCCAAAATAAGAGCCCCCCAAAAACCCATATATGTGCGTTTTGTCCATACATTCAGAAAATCATAAAAATAAAAGTCCTAGCTTCCACAGACCAATTTCACCTCAGATGGAGAGGACACCTTCTCAAGGTGTGATCTACAATGTTTCAAGACATTCTGATGTTGTTTTCCAAAATAAGAGCCCCCAAAACTCATATATTAGCTGTTTTGTCCATACATTCAGAAAATCATAAAAATAAAAGTCCTAGCTTCCACAGACCAATTTCACCTCAGATGGAGAGGACACCTTCTCAAGGTGTGATCTACAATGTTTCAAGACATTCTGATGTTGTTTTCCAAAATAAGAGCCCCCCAAAGCTCAAATATTAGCTGTTTTGTCTACACATTAAGACAATCTTGAAAATAAAAGTCCTAGCTTCCACAGACCAATTTCACCTCAGATGGAGAGGACTCCTTCTCAATGTGTGATCTACAATGTTTCAGGACATTCTGATGTTGTTTTCCAAAATAAGAGCCCCCCAAAACTCATATATACGCTGTTTTGTCTACACATTCAGAAAGTTATAAAAATAAAAGTCCTAGCTTCCACAGACCACTTTCACATCAGATGGAGAGGACACCTTCTTAAGGTGTGATCTACAATGTTTCAAGACATTCTGATGTTGTTTTCCAAAATAAGAGCCCCCCAAAGCTCAAATATTAGCTGTTTTGTCTACACATTAAGAAAATCATGAAAATAAAAGTCCTAGCTTCCACAGACCAATTTCACCTCAGATGGAGAGGACTCCTTCTCAATGTGTGATCTACAATGTTTCAGGACATTCTGATGTTGTTTTCCAAAATAAGAGCCCCCCAAAACTCATATATATGCTGTTTTGTCCATACATTCAGAAAATCATAAAAATAAAAGTCCTAGCTTCCACAGACCAATTTCACCTCAGATGGAGAGGACACCTTCTCAAGGTGTGATCTACAATGTTTCAAGACATTCTGATGTTGTTTTCCAAAAATAAGAGCCCCCCCAAAACTCATATATAGCCGTTTTGTTTACACATTCAGAAAGTTATAAAAATAAAAGTCCTAGCTTCCACAGACCAATTTCACCTCAGATGGAGAGGACTCCTTCTCAATGTGTGATCTACAATGTTTTTTTTGTGTTTTTTTTTTTTTTTTTAAAAAACAAAAAAAAAAAATTTTTTTTTTTTTTTTTTTTTTATAAAAAAAAAAAAAAAAAAAAAAAAAACTCAAAAAAACAAAATTTCCCTTTGGAGGGGGAGGGGCCTTTTTTAGGTTTGTTTTTTTTTTGGGAATTTTTTTTTTGAGATTTCAAAAAAAAAGCCTGTCAAAGTCTTGAATATGAGACAAATTAGATATGATTTTGGATTCAATTTAAAAGAAAACAACCCTGTTATCAAACAATAAATCCACTTTAGGGTTATATTACACGACCCCGTGGTGTGACTCCCTTAAGTATCAAGACATTCTGATGTACAGTTTCAAAATAAAAGCCTGTCAAAGTCTCAAATATGAGGCATATTTAGGCTGGTGACAAATGGTCAAAAAGGGCTTTAGTTTTTGAGATACCCCTACTGGAGGTTGAACTAAACCCAACAATGTTTTTCCTCATCCCTAGGGTCTCCCATATATGAAATTGATTCTTGGCTAAAGATATTTTACTGCTAAGATTGTTAAATTAACAGATATTGTTACACAACCCAAAACCAAAGAAGGACTAAAATATAGCCTGTCCATGGGAGTTAAGGCATCTAAACTAATGCAGATCAATCACACAAGCTCTGAGAGCTTTGAAACTTAGCATGTTTGTAGTCAGGAAGTTGCTTTACCTACTAGAAAAGACTGGATATGAATATCATGATGTATGGAATAAATAAAGACATACCTAAAAAGGCGAGGCATACAAAAATTAATATCTATGCAGAATGTTTTCATTTACTTTGTGGTTACTTTTCCAGGGATTATAATAGAAACACATATGATTTCTTGTTGGAAAAGTGGGGTTGTGCTTAATCCAGCAATACCAAATGTGTAAATATAGCATGACAAATCAGGGTGTTCTTTCACTCAATGCATGATGTGTCTAAAATGAAAGAAGATGGAACACTGACATAATTTAGTCTCAAGTCCAAAGCCCATTATCAGTGGTATCATATGGCACCTTGTACTATATAGTCCATATGGAAACAAAGATTGAAATCAAAAAGAAACACCTTCACCATTGCACAAACAGGAGACCAGGATTCAGGATTGCAGTTTGACCTTAATGAGCCTTTTAATAAAACTATAATTTAACACAATACAAATTAAATGACTGTCTTAAACAAACAAATGGCAATCTAACAAAATAAACACTGTGAGGGGGAATGACCCCCCTCATCACTGAATCTCAAGCTCTTTCTAGCAGCAACCATTTGGAACATGAACTGCTTTTGGTAGTCATTCTGGGGGTTAGGCCATCTCCAGTGGCCACTTTGGGGAGGTCAGCTCCCCATGATGTTACCACTGCAACACACCACTGTCACTCATCCACATTGTCATCAGTGACAAAGTGGGTCATATTTGGATAGCCTGGGAAAGGGGCAGAGCAAGACTCTGTGCAGGTCAAGCCCACTGAAAGACACTGGCATTTGGTAGCATCGTTGCAGCTTTCCGTCTAACAGTATAGTAGTGGGTGATGTCTCTAACTTCTTTAGGTGCTGGTGTCTTCTGTAACATCACAGGTTCAATGCACCCATCTTCTTTGAGCCTCCATCCTCCAACTGGGTTCCAGAGAAGAGGTTTGACCAGGTGGCTGTGACGCCACACTGCTGTTTGGTACAAGGCTCTCAGCACTTGTTGGCCCAGTACTGGCGATATAGGTGCTGACAAAGCTACATACAGGGATATTCTTGAGCAAAACCTGTAACACTGTGCGTGATTTGAGGCTAGGACGGAGGTTCACCTTCCAGCAGGACAATGACCCCAAACACACCTCAATCAAATAGAAAATCTGTGGTCAGACTTAAAGATTGCTGTTCACAAGCGCAAACCATCCAACTTCAAGGAGCTGGAGCAGTTTTGCAAGGAGGAATGGGATGATGTAGATGTGGCAAGCTCATAGAGACTTATCCAAAGCGACTTAGAGCTGTGATTGCCGCAAAAGGTGGCTCTACAAAGTATTGACTTTAGGGGGGTGAATAGTTATGCACATTGACTTTTTCTGTTTTTTATTTCTAAAAAATAATTTTATGTATATTTTTCTCATTTCACTTCACCAACTTAGACTATTGTGTTTTGATTCATCACATAACATTCAGATAAAAAAAACAACATTGAACTAAAGCCTCTAATGTAACAAAATAGGTAAAAAGCCAAGGGGTGAATACTTTTGCAAGGCACTGTACGTACAATACACCTTGCACAGTCACATTCTTGTCTAATTGTTGAATGTGATGATACAGATGTAATAGTTTTGCTGCTATACTATTCAAGCAAAGGGATGTTTGGATCCTCAGCAGTGTGCATGCACTCGGGACATGGCCTTAAGGAAAGATTTGTCCCTAGTTGATCGCTCAGAAGCTTGCGACAGTGCTGTTCTGATTGTTTACCTGCATGACACGTCCTCACAGGTTGTAACACCACAAGCAGTTTGTACAGAATTGGGAAGGCCACTGCCCTCACAAGACTGAAGACCCATCTTTGTAAGTTACAGGCAATTACTAAATGTGGACTCTCTGGTAGCCTGGAAGAGGCTTTGCCTGTGGCAAGAAGGTATGCCCTCCTTCTGTATGGCCAAAAGAAAAAGTTGGATGGACATCCAACTTGGATGTGCTGAGGTACAGATTAGCATCTAGATTCGTCAGCAGCAAATCTACCCCCAACAGAAGATGCTTTCCAGCATGTCTTCATGCTTTCCAGCTTTCCAGAATGTCTTGATACTTACTGGGTCACACTATGGGGTCGTGTACTATAACCCTCAAGTGGAATTATTCTTTGATAACAGGGCGTTTCCTTTTAAAGTGAATCCAACATCATGCAATTAGTCTCATATTTGACATTTTGACAGGCTTTTATTTTGAAACTACACATCAGAATGTCTTGATACTTAATGGGTCACACCAAGGGGTACTATAACCCTCAAGTGGAAATAGTCTGTGATAACGGGGCGCTTCCTTTTAAATTGAATCCAAAGTCATATGTTCTATTTGAGACTTTGACAGGCTTTTATTTTGAAACTATACATCAGAATGTCTTGATACTTACGGGGTCACACTATGGGGTCGGTGTACTATAACCCTCAAGTGGAATTATTCTAGGTAACAGGGCTTCCTTTTAAATTGAATCCAAAATCATATCTAATTTGTCTCATATTTCCAGACTTTGAGAGGCTTTTTTGAAACTGTACATCAGAATGTCTTGATACTTAATGGGTCACACCAAGGGGTCGTGTACTACAACCCTCAAGTGGAATTAGTCTGTGGTAACAGGGCGTTTCCTTTTGAAGTGAATCCAAAATCATATCTAATTTGTCTCATATTTGACTTTGACAGGCGCTTTATTTTGAAACTGTAAATCAGAATGTTCTGAAACATTGTAGATCACACCTCAAGAAGGTGTCCTCTCCATCTGATGTGAAATTGGTCTGTGGAAGCTAGGACTTTTATTTTTATAATTTTCTGAATGTATGGACAAAACAGCATATATATGAGTTTTGGGGGGCTCTTATTTTTTTGGAAAACAACACCAGAATGTTCCTGAAACATTGTAGATCACACCTTGAGAAGGTGTCCTCTCCATCTGAGGTGAAATTGGTCTGTGGAAGCTAGGATTTTATTTTATGATTTTCTGAATGTGTAGACCAAACAGCATATACATGAGTTTTGGGGGCTCTTTATTTTGGAAAGCAACACCAGAATGTCCTGAAACATTGTAGATCACACATTGAGAAGGTGTCCTCTCCATCTGAGGTGAAATTGGTCTGTGGAAGCTAGGACTTTTATTTTTATGATTTTCTGAATGTGTAGACAAAACGCATATATATGAGTTTTGGGGGGCTCTTATTTTGGAAAAACAACATCAGAATGTCCTGAAACATTGTAGTTGACACCTTGAGAAGGTGTCTTCTCCATCTGATGTGAAATTGGTCTGTGGAAGCTAGGACTTTTATTTTTTATGATTTTCTGAATGTATGGACAAAACAGCTAATATATGAGTTTTGGGGGGCTTCTTTTTTTTGGAAAACAACATCAGAATGTCCTGAATGAAATTTTAGTTGACACCTTGAGAAGGTGTCCGCCATCTGATGTGAAATTGGTCTGTGGAAGCTAGGACTTTTATTTTTATGATTTTCTGAATGTATGGACAAAACAGCTAATATATGAGTTTTGGGGGCTCTTATTTTGGAAAACAACATCAGAATGTCCTGAACATTGTATGTACGACACCTTGAGAAGGTGTCCTCTCCATCTGATGTGAAATTGGTCTGTGGAAGCTAGGACTTTTATTTTTATGATTTTCTGAATGTATGGACAAAACAGCTAATATATGAGTTTTGGGGGGCTCTTATTTTGGAAAACAACATCAGAATGTCCTAAACATTGTAGTTGACACCTTGAGAAGGTGTCCTCTCCATCTGAGGTGAAATTGGTGCGCTGTGGGAAACTAGGCTTTTATTTTTATAATTTTCTGAATGTGTAGACAAAAACAGCGGCATATATATGAGTTTTGGGGGCTCTTATTTTGGAATTCAGCATATCATGCAATGACAGGTTGTGAGGTGTGCTAAAATCTTTCTTTCTCTCTTTCTGACAGACAGACAGACAGACAGGCAGGCAGACAGAATAAATGAATGGGAAATTGCCTTCGTCGGAAAATTCCCTGTTTTTAGTTTTGACGGTCTCACCGTAATAGCAAGTGTATACGCGCACCGCGAAATATAGGGGTGGCTAGTTTGACCGCTCATTTTGAAGTGGAGGCTGGCTTGACTGCAGTAAGACACAGGTTCGTACGGGTGCTTGAAATCCTTGAAAATGCTTGAATTTTGATGTTGTGTTTTCAAGGTTTGAAAAGTGCTTGAATTGTGGATAACATGCTTGAAAATGCTTGAAATTGTAACTGTATTTCTTTCACAACAAATGCCTAACTTACTGAATAGTTCGTTTATTAAATGGAGAAATAACATGTTGGAGAGCCTAAAATTAAACCTGCTCGCATGTGTGACTGCGGTCTGCCGCCACGCCAAGACCCGCCCTAGGAAGCAGCTCGATTGGTTGGGGCAAGGCATTTCACCTCGAGTGGTTAAAATTAGGATAGCCGATTGGTCACGGTTACGCTACCTTGCGTGAGCATCATGGACACCTGGCCAATAAATGGTATTGAAGGGCGGGTCTTGGCGTGGCCATAGTGGGATTCATAATATCGCTGCCGGCAGGTTGTCGTTTCAATGAACGTTGGCTGGAAGATGAAAAATACAAATCATGGATTAAACGGGGACAAACCCTACGAGTTGCCTCTTGTAAAGTCTGCAAAAAAGACGTGCAGCTTTTCACAATGGGCGAGTCTGCGCTCTCGAGTCACATGAAGTGAGTTTCAAGTAAGCCAACTGAAATAGTACACGTTAGCGCCAGTTAGCGCCTATTTGTTTACGCTAGTAACTTCTAGCTAGGAATTCGCAGGCTAAGTGACTGAGAGTACTTGGTGTGATAATGTAACTTTAGTATTGCATGTCCGTTATGGCACGTTCATTTGTGGAATATGCAGGGAACATAGCCAAAGTTACATCTCAGTAACTGTAACGTTACTACCCGCAAATTAAAACCTGCAAACGTTAGCCCGGTGCATAACAACAATCGTTGGTTGCTCAACAGAAATCATGTCAGATGGAGTGTCATACAAGTAGTCTACTGTAAGGTTGAGGATGGCCTTATGCAATATTTACACTGCTCTATTCCAGTAGATAAATGTATATGTCTTGGCAATGAAGTAAATTTTTTCTTCTGGGTTAAAATGGAATTACAGGATGTTGTTGCACTGTCTTAGATTTTGTTCAAACCTTGTCTATATCAATGTGTGAATGTGTCCCAAAACCGAGGCCTGTAAAATATTTCTGTTCAAATCCTATGTCTTCATATTTTTAGCCCTTGAAATTACTTCAGTTTTACAGCCTGAAAATCGCATTATCTGGGAAGCAATATTTGGACATTAATTCATAGGCAGCCCAAACTTTCTAGGTTGGAAGACAAACATGTCAATATGACTGAACCATTACAAGTTTGTACGGCATGCCCTAGATTTAGAAAAAAGTGTGCACAAAAAGAGGGTGCACAAACTGGTTTCCTGGATATTGACACACAATGACCCAACTGTATGTCATTTGGCTTAGACCCCCCCACTCAGTGCTCCTCTCCATAGCTGTCTTACTGTATGTTATGTTATGGACCATGAAGAGAAAGTGATAATTCAGGGTTAGTGAAGTGAACCTGTCGAGTGATTTTGTTTTGGGGGTAATTGTTTTTACATTGACTCAGGCAGGTTAGATAGCACAGTCTACTTAGACAGTGATACATTTTGAAAAATAAAACTTTTTTTTTTTGCTTTAATATCTGATCCTTCTGCTATTATGAAACACAATGTTGGCTGTTTATAGTATTATGTCTTTTAATGTGACAAAAACACTAAATAATAATTTTGACTATGTATTGGTATTTTACGGTGGTGTAAGGTGCTGGAAAAAGCTTTTTAAAATGGACATTGAAAGTGCTTGAAAAGCGCTTGAATTTGACCTTGGAAAAGGTGTACGAACCCTGAAGATATTTGACTTTTTCTCTTAACAGAATGATTATACAGGGTATTTCACACTGTTCCTTAAGGTCTCTGAATAGGGTATGTGACATTACTCGGCATTTGCTCGGCATATCCATCTGGGAACTTTCCATTGGAGAACTTTTGGGAAGGGGCGAAAATCCTGGTTAGCTGATTGCATAAACCATCTGTCTATCACCACCTATTTGGTCGGAGAAAACCCAAGAATATACCGGAAACCCAGACGGAGTACTGAAGGAAAATGAAAATTGAGCAGAAGTACGTAGGAGGGCGGAGCCAGGCTAAGGGGTCAACTAATAATAAAGGTCAACTTGACGACTCAAGATGAAATGTGGGTGAGTCAAGCCTCCAATCAGAAGGAATAGTGAAAATTGCCCCAGTCTTAATGAATAGGAGACTGACCTTTACAAATGTTACCATAATGCATTTTATTTCACTGGTTTCAATGGTTATAACTCCTGCAAAATCATCCATCCATGTAACTGGAACTTTAATATCCATAAATATCTCCAGAAGATCCTCTGCTTCACACACCAAAGCTCATGTTAATTCTGTTTTTATATTGCATATAATCCATCAGTTTACATCATCTCATGATTTTCTCTGTGTCTCAGTATATTTTACTGCTTTTATTTTACACACCTTTTCAATGTTTCAACTTATAGTTTTATGAACATTATTAACTTTATTCCAGACACGGACCAAAACGAGCCAGAATCATACAAATCTTACTGAACTGTGATTTTTGGGATTGTCTTTACAGCCCATCAAAGCCTGGGTCGTGTTGCCTGCTGTCGGCATCTTCAGCGCCCTTGGTGCATAGAAATACAACGTTCCATTTATCTCCCACAAACACTGCTTTATAAATTAAAATGGACTCTCTGTGTCGCTCTCTCGCTCGCAGGCACACAGTCTTTGAAGGGTGGGGTCGAGGCAGAGCTCATCAGCCCTGGAAGGCGTGGAGCTCCTCTTCACTGAAGCCCTGCTGCTTCAAAAACCTGAAAGATAGACAAACCGGATAAGGAGGACGAGGAAAGAAACTGCTGCGTTCAAAGAAAAAGTGAGTACAAGACAAAGTTGATACATTCTAGGCAAGATCTGAGCGTCACTGCCCTCTGAGGTCTGCAGTAGGGCTGCACAATTAATCGCAATATTTGTTAAAGGTCCCATGGCATGAACATTTCACTTTATGAGGTTTTTTTTAACATTAATGTGCGTTCCCCCAGCCTGCCTATGGTCCCCCAGTGGCTAGAAATGGTGATAGGTGTAAACCGAGCCCTGGGTATCCTGCTCTGCCTTTGAGAAAATGAAAGCTCAGATGGGCCGATCTGGAATCTTCTCCTTATGAGGTCATAAGGAGCAAGGTTACCTCCTCTTTCTCTGCTTTGCCCGCCCAGAGAATTTGGCCCACCCATGAGAGAGAGAGAGAGAGAGAGAGAGAGAGAGAGAGAGAGAGAGAGAGAGAGAGAGAGAGAGAGAGAGAGAGAGAGAGAGAGAGAGAAAAAAAGAGAGAGAGAGAGAGAGAGAGAGAGAGAGAGATCATGATTTTCAAACGAGCAAAGTGGCAGTTGGTCAAGGCCACACCCCCACCCTCCACCTTGCCCTCCATCTCTCCTCCTCAATAGCTACAGACAGAAATGGCACATCCTAAGGAAAGTTCATTGTGGGACTGGCTCTAGTGGCTGTAATTCTGTATCAAGGCTGAATTTCGGGAAAGAGACTTCAGATACAGTATTAGGGGACCCCTAAGGTCTATATAAAGAGACTTCAGATACAGTATTAGGGGACCACTAAGGTCTATATAAAAGAGACTTCAGATACAGTATTAGGGGACCCCTAAGGTCTATATAAAGAGACTTCAGATACAGTATTAGGGGACCACTAAGGCCTATATAAAAGAGACTTCAGATACAGTATTAGGGGACCACTAAGGTCTATATAAAAGCATCCAAAAAGCAGCATGTCATAGGACCTTTAAAAGCAAAATATGTGTCAAACCATTCTGAATTAAGTATTGTGGTGCTGCAGAGACGTCGAAATTAGGGGTAAAAAAAAGAATCGAAAGTCGTATGTATCGTGATTTTTTAAAAATTTTTTTAATTTAAAAAAAAGGGATTCTTTTCCCTAGAATCAATATTTTTTTTAACAAATAATTCACCTAAATATTTTCTGTTGATACGGTACTGCTGATGGCAACTACATCATATCTGTTTCCAGCAAAAGAGAACGAAGGCAGAAAATCCATGTTATGTTCTTCTTTACAAATGAAATGTGCACTAGGACAGTGAGTTGAATTTTATATAACAACGGTTATATTACACACCCTATTGTTAGCTCTGTAAAGGCATCGGGGCCGCACACACACACATAGCGTTTGGACCCGTCGGGCCTGTTGAGGAAATCCTTGAGCATGGACTCATCCACCCGCCCCGTCCTGCCAGTCCAGCTTTCACAGGGATCGGAGACGACGTACTCCACCTGAAACCTGACACACACAGACACGCGTTCTGAAGATGTACAAAGACGCAGAGGTCTGAATGTAGCAGAAGAATTTGTAAAGCTGAAAATCATCTTCATTTCACAGTTCTGCCTCAATACAAATGTGGATATGTCGAGCCTTAAAGCCCAGTGTGAATTCACACTTCAACTCCGTGTGTCCCTCAGTTGCTCACATTTCACCCCTTTACACCAAACGCTGAAAAATGTAGCCAACGCGGACGTGCCAAAAACGGCAGTTCCTCGAATGGCCACATGAGGCTGGCTCCAAAAGGGAGTCAATGCCCTTTTTTTTCTTTTTCTTCTTCTTCTTTTTTTAGCTTAACTTAACATCCTTCAACATTGCCTATTCTGATGTATTCTGGTGGACCGCATACTAAACAGAAGTTGTGTAATGAAGCTTTGCAGAAGTTCCACAGTCAGTGGAGTGAACTTCTGCTATTTCTTCCCATTGTTAGCTCATACATCACAAGTCTGTTTTTCCACGCTGTCCAAGTCTCCACATTCACAATTCTGAGTCACCATATCTGACCAATGATCCTACTGCCCGCTTTCCTTGAGCTCATCAGCCCCGGCATGCTGTTCTTTAATTATTTGCAATTGTGCCGCTCTGGTTTTAATACTGTGCAACCCACCTCCTCCCCATCACCTTGAGCTCCATGAAGTTCAGGAAGATTTGACTAAGGCTATACTCCTCTACTACCAGCATCTAGGTAATGGATCTTCATATGGGCCTATGCTTCACATGGAATACAAAATCTTATTTTCTCAGGCATTTGTTTAATTACTGTGTGTGTGTGTGTGTGTGTGTGTGTGTGTGTGTGTGTGTGTGTGTGTGTTGTCACACTTGTATGTCTTCCTTGTTTTCTATTTATAAAGTAAAGCACTTTGGGTTAACGTGTCATTAAAGGTGCTATACAAATCAAATTGGCACTAAACATTAATTCAGCATGTGTTTCTGAACCAGGAAGCACATCCTTGATTGTAAAGCGGCAACCAAATTTGCCAAAGACTGCAGCTGCGAAATCTGACCTTAATATGATGCTGCAATTGTGGCAAGTTAACACAAAGAGCTTTGCGAGATGTAAAACAAACGGACTTAAGTTATTGTTTATTCCAACGTCTATCAAGCAGCTGAACTCCAACAGTAAATCTTAGCACAACAGAGCAAAGGTGCAAAAAATATGCCAGCCCTTTTTCCACTTTAAATATTACAATTAATATTTAAGATGTCGTATTGTCAGTAATATGTGTCCTTCGTTTATGTCCTAAGATGCTTCGCTGATCTTATGTTTATGTTTTTATGATGATTTAGAATGGTTTTCCTGTTACATGTGGATGACTTTTGTTTTATCTCTTATACTCTTATTTTAAATCGATTGCATAAAGATGTTATTATAAAGAAAATCCACAACACAAGCAACAGATTGTAGCACTATGCCCAAGACAAATTTCCCCTAGGGGAAAAAGTGTATTCTATTCTACAGTGGATGTACACTACCGGTCAAAAGTTTGGGGTCACTTTCCATTCCCCTCCATTACAGACATAATACCAGCTGAGATCAGTTGCATTGTTTTTTAATCAGGGCAGCAGTTTTCAGATTACATTATGTGCTTACATGATTGCAAAAGGGTTCTCGACTGTTGTAGAAAGAAGTGGCTGATCTTTAATGCAATATCTACATTGCCCATTATCAGCAACCATTCCTCCAATGTTCCAAAGGCACATTCTGTTTACTAATCTGATATCATTTTAAAAGGCTAACTGAGAAAACATTGGAGAACCCTTTTGCAATTATGTAAGCACATAATGTAATCTGAAAACTGCTCCCCTGGTTAAAAAAACAATGCAACTGATCTCAGCTGGTATTCTGTCTATAATGGAGTGGAATGGAAATTTCTAAGTGACCCCAAACTTTTGACCGGTAGTGTATGTATGTATGTAATATAACTGAAAAAGGACACAGGTCCAGATCCGATCTCTTTCTGGTTTTATTTTTCTACAATTCAAAACGGCCCCACAGTGCGCTATCCTCACAGCACTCCCTTGCACACTCCACTCCCTAGTTTATTTAATTCATAATAAATAACATTTGCATGCCGGGTTGTGACAGGGACACGATATGAGGCTTGAAACACACAGCAGCAGTACCTGTCCGTATTAGCAGCCAGTTCATCCAGTTCACAGCGCCACAGGATGTCCTCCTCTCGCCGGTTCAAAAAGAGCAGCTTGGTTTTTCTGAGGACGCACAAACATGTTGTGGATTATCAGGCAAGGCCTTGGGTTCATAATCAAGTGATACAAACAGTAAAATAGAACACACTGTCTGTTTTCTCAGCACAGTACTGTGGATGGGAAAGGTTGATGATGACGAAGAAGACAAGGAGTCTCTTTATGCGTCAGAGGTACTGCCGTCACTACACGCTGTCAAACCTCTTTAAATGTCACTATTTCATAACAGAAATGCTTCACCTCACGGTCCTACAACACTTTTAATTCTAAAATGTCTAAGTTATACCTAGAGTCATAATACTAACATTTTAAATAATTAAATAATTGTCTGCAAAACGCGAACACCGTCGGCATTATGTTGTGGTGACACAAGTTCGCTCTCAAACCACTGAACGTCACAGATACAGCGGAGATGCAGTTGAAAAAAGATGCCTGTGGAAACCCAGCGTAAGATGACCGAGAGCTGGTTTGAAATCAGCAAAGTCTCCCTTTTAACCCTCCTGTGGTCCTGGGCTCAAATTTGACCCATTTTCAAAAACTTTCTATATCAGAAAGAGTTCCTTTCAACCAATTTGTCAAAAACAATAACCAGATTGGTTCCATACAAGGCTGTTCACAAGTAAAATAAATGATCAGTTCACTACTTTCATTGAATTTGGGTGTTTTATTCAATTTTATAGCCTTTTGAAGAAAAAAAAGATTAAAGAATGTTAAAGAAACGTGACAAAAATGTCGGAAAAAGCTTCAAAAAAACAACAAAAGCGTAGAAGAAAATCGTCAAAATTGGAAAAAGTGACAAAAAAAACAAGTTTAAATTTTGACCCAGGAAGACAACCCAAGGGTAAGTAGTAAGGATAGAGTAGACATAATGAAAGAGAATAACAAACAATGAATACACAACATTTTAAAAGTCCCACCTGATGGTGTCAATGTCCTGTAGGGCCAGTTGGATGAGGCGAGCCATGGGCGTGAACCCCGTGCCTGCTGCTATTAGGTAGAGGTATGTGACATCACGAAGGGGGCGGAGACTGAAGGTACCCTCTGGACCACTAATGGATATACAGTCACCTAGAAGAGTAACAACAGATAAGTGAACAAAAAACACATAATTCATACAATGGATCACACAGTGCTGCCACAGTAAAAACTCCCAAATAACGTTCAAGGGACAATGTAGAGTCTAGGACAGGCAACATTTTGTTGATGATATTCAGTTTTTACTTTTTTTTGTATTATTGATCAATGTCAAACATTGTTACAAAGCGTGATTCAATGATGTTAACATGAATAAATGTACGTAAGCATTAGAACATCCAAAAGAGCGTGAACACTTGTATAGGCCCATACAGGGTCAATCATTGTTATTACAGCAGATATAGTTTAGAAATGAACCCATAACCACACAGAGAAAAGTGTGTTTCCACTTGACCCCAAAAACTAGCCCACAATAGCTCCTGATGGAGAGCGTATGAAGGTACAGCAGGAGATCAGTATTAGGTAACATCTGCAGGAGAGCGGTAATGGAAAATGAATGTAATTATTAGAGCTCATACAATGCTGGTATTTGAAAAAGTCAAGGGCAGCAGAGCAGTAGGTATGTTTATGACTCTTTGAATAGAAACTCAGGCATATTTTAGAGTAATTGGTAAGTGATTTATCCAAGAGTGCCGTTTCCGAAGACGAGGGTGGACCCAGGGACAATTAAGCCAGCTGTTTTTTTTTCCTGGCACACGTCACTTACACATTTTGCCCTTACTGCGGCGTCTTGTGTAGACTGTTTACATATCTGTGCTCATCATATGTACATTTTATGTACTGGTGTTATTGTTGAATACATTGTGAATACATATTTCTAAAATTTTTAGTAAGCTTTTATTAGACAATACTTTCTGACCTTTTTGAATCTTGCCCCTGACAAATAACCTATATATCAAAAAAGGACTTAAACTAAACTAAAACTAAGCATTTTCAAAAAATAAACTAAACTAGCAAACCCACTTTAAAAACTAAGTAAAACTAAACTGAATTTGAAAACAAAAAGTCAAAACGAAATAAAAACTAGTGAAAATTGCAAAATTATAGTAACCTTGATCCAAACTAGACATAACGTATAGCCCCAAGCAATACAGTCAGAACACTATACAATCACTTAAGAGTCCTTCTCGTACCTGTTCAATACATTCTTTTTTTAAGTCTCTTGAAATTGCTCATTATTGTACTTGATTTCATCCCCTCACGTGACTCACACACTGTGATACATGGGCTGTGGCTTACCGATGCACAGGCTGTTGAGATGTGGGGTGAACACTCCATCAGGGTAAACTTTGATCATGAGGTAGAGGTCGGATTCCTGCGAGGAGCGGAGGGAGGCTGCTTCCAGGTTCTGATCTACTGGGGTATACGGCCTCACTACCTCTGTGTCTGGATATGGACAAAAATAACAATTTACTAAGACTTCTTCTAATCATATGAAGTATCTAGTTAAGTCCACTCGGTTTCTTCAGATTGCCGTCCTCCTCTGTCAATGCAAAAATAAGGCTTTGAGGGTGCCTCAATAAAGAGATCCCCTATGCATCTGTACTGATGTGGTATACCTACAGTACTCTCTCTTCATGACATTAAAGGCTTGGGTTGTGTCTGAAATCGCATGCTCTGCACTACATACTCAATATGAAACAATGGCAATGGCAGAGAAGATTTGGCAAATTTTTCATGGGTGCAACCCGCGCTGCTGCTCATCCCACTAATGCATGTTCTAAACAGGAAACTAAACAGGCTTTCCAATGGTATAAGATTTATTGACAAAAAAGCATAGTTACCACAGAGAAATAATCTACAAAACACAAATATTCTTACTTTTTGTGCTAAATTCATATTCTAATATTCTATTGGTGTCCATTCTAATACTCTATTAGTGTCCACTGCTAACTATAGTAGCTACATGCTAACGGCAGTAAAAGATGTCACCTTGGCTGCCAATGTTGTTAAATTCTCCCTAATTTTGGGTCACATTACTGCTGAAATATGTCCAATTGGGTAGTATTTGGTTCAAAATTTAAATACTTTCTACCGATTTCTGACGGTAGAAAGTGCTGCTTCCTTCCATAACAATCGAACGTTAGCATAATGCTAACTATGAAGTAGCTGCACGCTAACACCAGATAGCTGGTGTCGGCCAATGCTGGTCATTTCTTCCTCAATTTTGTGTCACTTTACTGCTGGGACATGTCCGGTTGTGTAGTATTTGGTTTAGACGCCTTTTATTTGTGATTTTTAGTTGCAGTAACTCCAGCTTCAACTAGTGAAACAAAACTGGAGCACAGCGAAGAGACAGGCGCTCCTACAGAGCTAGCAGCAGCCATGGGCAGTATGAGACAAATAGTTTTTTTTTATTTTTATTTTTTTTACATTAAAGCATGTAAACATCTTCTAGTACGAACACGAAATATAAGTAGGTTCAAAGTATGAACGTGAAAATACTATGTAATAGTTCCCCTTTAATAAAAAAAAGCAGACTTTGGAAAGAAGCAGCCTTGGGAACTACTGTGCTTTAGTGGTTGTGGATGATGAGTAAACATGCTCACTGACGTACAATATAGCCTTGGTAGAGCCTAACAATTCCCATTCTTTACAGACTCAGTGTACCACACTGACGATCTGGCTCTGAGTACTGCACCCTCACCACTGATGGCAGCAGCATACATGTTTTCCTTACTTGTCTAAATGTACACATTTATTTCAATGGCTTAAGTGAACAATGTTTGGACATTCACTGTATTCAGCACAGTGTAGTCCATCTGCTCGGCTCCCTACCTTGAATGAGGGCTTTGAGGTAGACGTGTTTTCCAACAGGCACATGCATGACAGTCCCACGTGGGAATTGCAATCTGAACACGTGGGTGTTATGGTTCACCTGAGTCTTAGACACCAACACACAATCCCGATAATAGAGAGCTGCAAAAAAGGAAATTAATGAATGTAGACTTATTATTAACATATACATCGTTAACATTTTCATGGGTTCCTAATAAGCAAGCAAATATCCAATGTTATCTGATGAAAGATTTTTAAATAAGATCTGGAGGAAGAAGTGGCTCTGGTTGACACACTGGTGGGTCTTAACACATTGCATTCCTGGTGTAGTTGCGTATGTCAAGACCAGAGGTGTCAAAAGTATTCACATTCATTACTCAAGTAGAAGTACAGATAATAGGGTTTGAAAATACTTCTGTAGAAGTTGAAGTATCAACTCAAGCTTTTTACTCAAGTAAAAGTGTAAAAGTACTGGTTTCAAAACTACTTAAAGTATAAAAGTAATGTAAGGGAGAAAAAAATGGCATTAAGGACAAAAGCTTAGCCCGCCCCACAGGGGCCTAATAGTGTACTACCCCACTTCCACAAAAAACATTTATCTAAAGGCCATAATGACTATAATAATGTTATATTAAAATCATACCTGCAAACTCAGAAGGGCTGAAAAAGGTGACACATCTCTTCTGTGTTTTTCAGACAACGGCAGTTATAGTGTGGTGTTAGAATCCTAGCCAGTGAAATACAGACACACTTTACACCGTTTAGCTGTAAGCATTTTAACTGTGTTTACTCCAGCTGCTAGCTAACGGTACGTAGGCTAACGTTACCTGCTGCCAAGCGTAGTGTTAACTAGCGTCCCGTGCGGCGATGTTTCAGTTCCCTCTAACTTCCATTTTCGGAGCATCAGAGAGAAGCGCAGTCATTTAAGTAGCACCTAATAAGGCACCGAAATCCGCGTTGCTATTCGGTCCAATAGATAACTGTCGTTAAGTCACCGGTGGCGTATTAGCACCGGGTCTGTGCAGGTGCGATGGATCGTGTACAAACCAATAGGGTGTCAGAATGGTATATGTTTATACTTCTCATCCAACCACAATCAAATTCAGTCCATCTGGATGGCGCGATGTGTGTGTGTGTGTGTGTGTGTGTGTGTGTGTGTGTGTGTGTGTGTGTGTGTGTGTACGTGTGTGTGTACGTGTGTGTGTACGTGTGTGTGTACGTGTACGATGACAAGCCGGAATGAAAACAAGCCAAACTGAAATAGGAGTAACGAGGCTATTTTTTAAAATGTAAGGAGTAGAAAGTACAGATAATTGTGTGAAAATGTAAGGAGTAGAAGTAAAAAGTCTGCTGTAAAATAATTACTCCAGTAAAGTATAGATAGCCTACCCAAAATTTCTACTTAAGTAAGGTAACAAAGTATTTGTACTTTGTTACTTGACACCTCTGATCAAGACACAATGTGAGTCCCCTACACCAGTGGTTCCCAACCTTTTTTCCTTGGCGCCCCCCCTACTTATGTCTAAGAAAAGCTGAAAAACTTATCAAAAAAGAAGTGACAAAAACGTTGGAAAAAGCCACAAAAAAGTAAGAAAAGCTACAAAAAAAGATGAAAAAAAAAGCTACAAAAATGTCAAAAAGCAACATGAAGTAATACAGTCAAAGATATTTTACCTTTCCATTGAAATAAAAGCATGTGAATAAACTTTACACGTCTGGTCCTTGATGGGATTCTCATTTTACAGTGTGGCCTTTAGTGAAGGGGAGTTTGATACCCCTGATATAAGTGATTTGAGGTTATTTCCCAGATATAATAAGAGATATCCAGAAACTTTTTTTGCAATGTTTGAGGCTGGCCTATTTTGGGGCATTTTAAGTCTTTATTTGACAGCCGAGTGGAGTGGAGAGTGACAGAAAATGCAGGGAAAGAGAGTAGGGAATGACATGCAGCAAACGCTCCAACCGAACGGGAACTGAAAAGGGGAACCACTGCTCACGGCCTTTGTGCCCATGTTGTATGCGCATGTTGCAATGTGTGTAGTTAAACACAGCTTAAGAGGCTTAGTCTTTTATGAGTAGCAGTGATTGTGTAGCAGCCAGCTCTGGTGAAATCTTGCTAGGTTTGGCATGCATCCCCCTCCTTTGTTGCGTCCTACGAGCTGGTTGTAACCTTAAAAATCTCTTGCAAACTTTCCAACAAAAAAAATTGCTTGTATTCACTTTAAATGCAGATATTATTAAAACCACTGTGTTTTTTTTTTTTAATGCAATTTTGACGTTTCATTTCCTGCACCTCTAGGTGACTAATTGGTGTGTCACAAGGTATGTCAGTAACATTTAAATTATAGGAAAAGAATTTGTGTAAAGGAGTAAAAGATCCAAAGTGGAATGATTTCTTTGATCTTACCTCTGTCTTTTTTTCGTAGAAATGTATTGTGAAATTCCAGTGGTTGACCAAGTCTTGTCCATTTTTCTTTAGCCTGTTTGCGTATGCTGATCTGGATCTTTCCCACTGAAAAGGCAGTGTGGACTGTTGAAGAAATGACAGTTAAGAATAAGAACGCATGACAGTAACACAGACTTTGCAGATATTATCTAATTTTTTTTTTTTTTATCTAATCAAGATATTTTCTTACCAGCAACAGTTCCTTCAACTTCATCAGCAAGACCTGAAAAGCATGAAAACGAGACTAATTTGACATCCAAAATCATGTGTAAGTCAGCATGGCATTGTGAACAGTGTGTCCCTATCTAATCAAACGCTTGCATAAATCATGGTTGGTGCTATGGTGTCAGCAACTTGCCTAATAGCATACTTTGTAAGCAGGGCTTTAAAAGGTCCAGTGTGTAACGTGTTTAGTTGTTCATTATCAAAATCTGTGTTGCCCGTTCACAAACATGCCCTTTTTCATGAATATTTACCTCCACCATCAATTCCAAGTGTTCCTTTTGGCTTGAAATTTTACATTTGCATTCGCATGAAGTGGGGTAGACTCTCCATATTCATGCCCCATCTTGAAATACATTAGCCGGTAAGGGACATACAGGACATACTGCTCCACCTTTCGCGTTTTCACTGTCACATGATAAACTCCCAGGTGCTGCTAATGCTGCTAATGGGTATCGTAGCTTCCCGGCCCCGGCAAGTTTGAAGAAGGAAACCTGGAGGACCCCACGTATTCAAAATCCAAATTTCAGGAACAGGAGTCTTCTTCTTCGCCCAGAAAAAGAAAAAGGATATTGAAAAGAGCAAGAGACCGGCTTTTTGAATCGTGAAGGCTACCGTAGCTGTAGTACATACTTTGAACTGCGTGGTGCGAGAGAGCTGATTGTGATATATGATCTCAACGCTAGATGGGAGAAATTCCTACACATTGGACCTTTAACTTGACACCCGCAAACCCGCCAAATGCCGGTAAAAATTAACTTTGGCTGGTATAACATTGTAAAGTTACGAGCCAATTTGGCCGGTGATGAATGAAGCAAAGCGACTGTTTAAATCTGCAGGCTGCAGGAACAATCCGAATAGTCAGTGTTTACAGATTGGCCCGTTTTCTGGGGAGAGGAGCTGAAATTATGTAGTAAAGATAGTTAGGGTAAAAAAAAAGTAGAGATATTTTTCAAGCGTAAAGTAAATCTGCCAGAAATCACCTGAAACACATTTTTTTTAAGAAACATTGATGCTTAAATTTTTTTTATTTTCCCTGGGAAAAAAATGGTTTAGTAGAAAATCTGATTGGTTGGTAATTAAAAAAAAATCTACTAGCCATGTTGCCTGGTGATTACAAAAGTTAATTTAAACCCCTGTTGTAGTCAAATGCATTCAGATGTACTTTAGCTTTTCTCTGGGTACAGCCGCCATTCTTCAGTAAAACAACTCATCCCTTAGATATATGGAGCAGGTCAAAATTAGAACCATCTTGCAATATAAAGCAGTCAAATACAACACCACAAAATACTGTCTCAAAATGTACAACAGACTTATCTACACCTGCGGCGGTGTAAATAATTCAAAATCATGTTTTGCAATGGTTAAGTGTTTCTTACGGGACTCCTAATTTTCTGGGCTCTCATTTATAAACGTGGCATACGCACAAAACGGGGCCGAAAATGTGCGTACGCCACTTCCCACGCAAAGGTTGTGATTTATAAAAAACAAACTCGACGGGAGAATGTGCGGTCCTCCACGCAAACTCTGACCCATGCGTACGCACATTTTGGAGACAAAATAGGAATTGGCGACGCAGATGGTGAGGTGGTGAACTGAAGTCAGACTGCAGAAAGTAAATGGGAATAAGATTACTCGTAATATTTACTAGTAAGTATTGATGCCTCACGCACATTTTTTCACTCCATATCATCCACGTTGTCATGAAGATTAAATCCAGCAGTGTTATTTGCGCTTTTACTGAGTGATACTTGTTCCATAAACACATCCAACTCAAATCTTAAATAAAAATTTGTTCTTAATGTTTAATCAGCGCTGTCTCACCGTCACATTGTCCACTAATGCGCGTAGGAGGAGGAGATGGCCCGACAGAATGGAATACAGGATAGCATCAAATACCCTAGCATTAGATAACGGCAGAACACCGTGTAAATAACTAAATATCTGTCTTTAATACTGTGCATATATCATCAAATGTCAAAGTCTGAAAATACAGCCGTTAAGCTCTCGCGCAATCATTACCCTTAATGTCCTCGTTATCAGTCCGAACTTTAATACTGTTTGTGACAAAACCTGCATTAAGAAAAGTGTGTTTGTCTATTACACTTTCTTTTGTCTTCAAATTGTATCTCGGGGTGGGGGATATCACTAGTTGATGCTGTGTTGGCAAGGTGTTAACAATCACAATATGTTGTAAACACAAATACTGCTGTGACCCCCGTGCACTGCTGGCCCTGCGGAGGACTACGCCAATGGAAGAATCAGGAGAACATTTTAGGCGAGAAATGAACGGTTTATATTTCGAATATAGGCAGTCTTGCGAAAATCGTTGCCGAATTGACAATTTGCTCCAAAGTTTTCGGAGCTCCATAAAATGACGCGGCCGCCAGCTTGCGCCTGCCGGGGCCGCTTGCTCAGCGCTCGGACAGTCACACTCGGAGATCCCGCTGTAAGATGGAGGTCTTTTAGACCGGTCCCGTAAATAAGAGGCTTTTATTTCGCCGTTTCGGATTGTTTGTTTAAATATCACAACACATGTGGTTAACTGTCTTTTCGGAGTTAAACTTGTGTATTGGGGATTCGCTCAACCAATCAGCGCGCGTCTCTAATGTCTGCGTATGGCAAGTCGCTCAACCAATCAGCGCGCAGCTCATCTAAATATTCATGACCATACCATATTTGGAAGAAAAGCTCTTGTTACAAATAGGGCCAAAACACAGGGATGCATAAGGGCCAGTAAAATATCAACCAGGCCATTTTCAGCCCAACCAATGTTACATACCCCATTAGGAGACCATAAGGAACAGTGTGAAATACCCTATATGATCATTCTATCACCCCTTTAAAGATCAGCCACTTCTTTCTACAACAGTCGAGAACCCTTTTGCAATCATGTAAGCACATAATGTAATCTGAAAACTGCTGCCCTGATTAAAAAACAATGCAACTGATCTCAGCTGGTATTATGTCTGTAATGGAGGGGAATGGAAAGTGACCCCAAACTTTTGACCGGTAGTGTACATCCACTGTAGAATAGAATACACTTTATTGTCCCCTAGGGGAAATTTGTCTTGGGCATAGTGCTACAATCTGTTGCTTGTGTTGTGGATTTTCTTTATAATAACATCTTTATGCAATCGATTTAAAATAAGAGTATAAGAGATAAAACAAAAGTCATCCACATGTAACAGGAAAACCATTCTAAATCATCATAAAAACATAAACATAAGATCAGCAAAGCATCTTAGGACATAAACGAAGGACATATTACTGACAATACAACATCTTAAATATTAATTGTAATATTTAAAGTGGAAAAGGGGCTGGCGTATTTTTTGCACCTTTGCTCTGTTGTGCTAAGATTTACTGTTGGAGTTCAGCTGTTTGATAGACGTTGGAATAAACAATAACTTAAGTCCGTTTGTTTTACATCTCACAAAGCTCTTTGTGTTAACTTGCCACAATTGCAGCATCATATTAAGGTCAGATTTCGCAGCTGCAGTCTTTGGCAAATTTGGTTGCCGCTTTACAATCAAGGATGTGCTTCCTGGTTCAGAAACACATGCTGAATGATACATGGTACAACATTATCTCAATAAGGAGAGATACGTTGGAAGTGTAAAATAGTTATGGAGGTGAGCAGCAGAGAGACTCCATCGATCTCAGTGCCAATTTGATTTGTATAGCACCTTTAATGACACGTTAACCCAAAGTGCTTTACTTTATAAATAGAAAACAAGGAAGACATACAAGTGTGACGACACACACACACACACAGACACAAAGTGCAGCAGGCAGAGGAGAGATATACCATAGATAGACTGTATATTATTAGTCTATGAGATATACCCGTTTCTTTTCGGGAGACTTGTTTAAATTATTGCCATAGGCTATAGCCTACATTATATTTTGTATTTAGTTCATATTTTTGGTGTATTTGTTTTCCGATTTATTAGAAATTGAGTTTCAGTCTTTATGATAAATGAACAGTTGTACATAAAGTGGTAACATGCTATGACATGTTATGTAGACTAAAGGGGAGACACCAACTTTTATAATTTGAATTTCTAATTTCCATCTCCCTGGGCATATACAGTGCACTACAATAATACATACCTGTCAAGTATCCCGTTTTGGCCGGGAAAGTCCCGTATTTTACCCTTCTTTCCCGCAGTCCTCCCGTATTAGTATTTTCCCGTAAATCTCCCGTATTTTAACCTGCGTTATTAAAAAATAATACCCTGGGTCCGAGCGGAGTAAAAAATAAAAAACATTCCCAATCTGAGCTCTGTCACTAGCCTCGCGATAACTGCCACCTGCAGTAGCCTACTACAGGTACTGTAGGTGGCAGTTGTCGCGAAGTTAGTGTGTGAGGTCAGATGATGAGAGACCGGATGATGGACGCCGACAGAGACGGTGCGCTGCCAAAACTTCTGAAGGCTTTACTGCATTCCCCACAGCAATGCAAGTTCAGAAAGGGTGTTTAGCATGGTACGAAGATTGTTCCAGAGAATAGGATGACGTTAGACAACAGAACTGTTCTGCGCCACTCTCATGTAAACCACTCTGTAAACCACTCTGGCCCAGCCCACAAATACACTCCTTCCAAAACAATCTTAAAGAATGCAAAGTCTGCAACTAAATTTTTATACAATAACTCACTAAAAGAGTAAAGAAAAGTTATGTGAAATGAAAAGAAAAACTGTAAAAGAAAAGCAATATGAAATGAAAAGAATGTGTGGAATGAAAATAAAATGTAAAGACAAGCAATGTTATAAATTGTAAATGTTTTCAGCATTCAGCATCAAGTGGTGATTTTAGCTTTCTTGTACACCTGTCTTAAAATGTAAGGGATACTGGAGCTTGGTTGGGGTGGTGGGACTGCTTGCGGTGGGCGCCGGAAAACTTTCCCTTATTTTCAAATCCAAAACTTGACAGGTATGCAATAATATAGAAATGATAATTCCACATAACACTAATAGGAACACATAGGACACACCAGTGCATATGCCTATTTATTTGTTTTATTTAATCTGACTTAAACTTATATGCTAATAATAGTAGGGATCACGTTCCACTCTTTTGAATAAGTAAGGGGTGTTTGAGCTAAACCATAAACAATAAAATTAAAGCTCAATTAGTTTTATTTGTCAATATTATTGCAATAGTTGTAGCATTATGAGGTTTTCTTGTCCGGAGATTGTTTTAATACAAAGTGGTTATATTGTTGTGGTTTTTATTTCTAGCTGGTATTTTGGAGCCTTGCAGGTAGCCTCTGTGCTGGGAGTGTTGAGCAATAACAGGAAGAAGGCATCGTCTCAAACTGTTAACAGCGTTTTCTGTGCTTGTGAACTTGCGAGTTAATTCTTCCAAGAACAACCAGCAAGAACGTTCTCCCCAAGAACACAAGTCCGTACTTTGCATTCTTGGTATTGAGAAACGCCCACTGTGTTGATTTTCACATTTGTCGACCAAATCACATCATGTTTGTAGCAACCAAAGTTAGTTCTCTGTTACAATTAAAAATGAGTGTATTATCATTTAACGCACACATGTCAAACTCAAGGCCCCTTGCAGATTTTGATACAGCCCACGTATAAATTTAGGTTCACAATTTTTTGGGGGCTTTTTCTGAAGTTTTTGAATGCTTTTGGCACTTTTATCATCATTCTTGCCACTTTTTTTGCCGCCTTTTCCAACGTTGTTTTTTTATGTTTTTGTTGCTTTTGTCAACCTTTGAGCAGCACTTTTTGTCTTTTTTTGCAGACTTTTTTAGGGCTTTAGGTAGACCAAATTAAGTCAGAAGACAATATGAGTGTGGCATTTGGTGAAATTGAATTTGACACCCCTGATTTAACTGTTTTAAAGACGTACAGACCACACGCGACTGTTGCAGCACATTTTTAGATGTGGAGCCAGGACTGATGGGGGTTCCTGAGGGAGTTCACTTAGGAAGAGCAGACACATAACTCTGCAATGATCTTTAAATGGAGTTGTGTGACATAATTCCATGCACATCGAGTACTTGTCCTGCTGTCTGCTGATGTCTATGGACCTCTTCACAGCAGACATTTTGACTTGTCATAGTAGGAAAAGCACAGCTGAAATTGATAACCTTAACGATGGCTCAATTCCATCAAGTGTCCCAGTAAGCTATTTCAGTGAGTCAGCATGCACAATACCAGGGCCTCTCCTAAGTTGAATGCAGCCATCATCAATGGTTTTGAATACACCAGTGCTTTTCCTACTATGACATGTCAACATGTCTGCCGTGAAAAAGGTCTATAGGAATTGAATTGTACCTTATTAATTCCATATTATTAGATGGCCACCCTCTAAACCAGTAGGTAATCCTGGCACTGACAAGCAAGCAAGCAAACTTAACCTACACGGTACTGTGTAGCTAGGCATAGGCCCGTTACTGGTTTTAAGGTATACCGCGGTTTGAAAACATTTTCGTCATTCCGTTTTTTTATGAGTCTTCAAGGACAGAAAGTAGACTTTAGAAATCCCTCTCCCTGCCAGTGTGCAGTGTGTTTAATAATTTGATGATTTTTTTTTACCCAGACATTTCAAAAATAAAACATTTTACAATACTGTGATATTTTTGCTGAAGGTTATCATCCTGTCAGAATCTCAAACCGGCCCATGCCTGTATGTAGCACTTTTCAAAAACAGAAGTTACAAAAGGGCTTTACAGGAGAAAGAAAAGAGGAAGAAGAAGAAAACAATATGGGCTGCACCTCAGCGTGTCTCACTTATGTTTTGTTTTGCAGAAGAAAGCACTTTAAATGTAGGAAGACATAGCTCTACTCACGTAAATGTATCATGTAGGACATTTGCCCCAGCAGCACTTCCAGCCGTAGAACCCCGGCCTCAAGATCAACAGTGGTGCAGCCCGAGCTGGGGATCTGACAGAAAAAAAACAATATCAGGGATTTTTCTTGCATCGAAAATGTTTTAGTGGCCCCCAAAGAGGTTTTTAGCCAGCACCAAAGGAAAATCGCACTTTATATTTAACATCACTGACGAATCTAATTTAAAATAAAAAAACATTACAGTTTATAATGTTTTGTATTCATGATACTACTGTATTATGTAAATGTGCTCCTTGGGAAATAAGTTTCCGTTAAGCCCTGTTCCATCAAATGAACTGGACTTTGTGGTCAAGTGTAGTAGGATGCCAAAGCCCCCTTCCCTTACTGCATTATACTTTTTTTTTTTTTATTTATTGTTACCTGCCACCAGAATTTTGTATTTGCCTTGATTAAATTTTTACCATAAATTTGACAGTGCAGGAAATTAAGTCTTTTGGCGCTTACCCACTGCTAGTACCAGCTCTACTCAGCTCGGCTCGACCGCGTTGCCCCGTCCTCCATTTTCCATTGCAGATTAAGTACCGCTTCATGCGTGTGGCGAGCGTGGCTGGTCATCATAGCGCCGCCACAGGAAACTGCCGTGACCTAACGCGACACACACACAGAACGTCGAAGGTGTGTTGTTGTTGCCACAGCCAGAAGACAAATTTAGTTTCAAAAGAAGCTGGAGGCAGCAAAAAAAAAATACCGCTGGCTAAACTATTTAAAAATTGCAGGTTTGTTCAGGACACCCCCGTCTGTCGCTAGCAATGATGACGCAGTGATTAGTGACAATTCTCTCCGACCAATCAGTAGTCTGCAGGTTTTCACGTCACCTTTTGGTATCACCTCAGCTCGTTTGGAACCTTGACGGAGGCGATACTAAAACAAGTACCTGTTGGCAGGTACCAGGGACTTTTTTTCATAATGGAAAACCAAAAAAGGCGAGTAGAGTTGAGGTGAGTCGAGCAGGTACCATGTAATGGAAAAACGCCATTTGACACTCAAAAATTCCTGGGGGAGTACCCCCCCCAGACACCCCGCTTCATATGTGTCCCCATAAATGCCCATTCTGAGCCAGGAAAAACCCTCAATATGCATAAATTACAGCTTACAATTAATTACAATGATTTCTTCAATTAATTGCACATTTATTTTCGGTTCTAAATGTACTTTGAAAGGAAAACATTTTCAAGTTTTTAAGGCTTAAGTGGTATTTAAGAATCTACTATTCTGGTGGTAACCCCATTCACATGGACAGTACATGGAAAGAATAACATCTGGAAGGGCTGTGAAAATCAACTTGCCATTCGAAAAAACCTTTTCTTTATCCATTTCTGCACATAGAGCTTTGCGAAATCACAGAACGAGTGTGCGTTAATCGCGCATCAAAAACAAATTGTGGCGTTAAAAGAAATTTGCATTAAAGCTATGGTGCATAGTTTCTGTCACCGCTATGAGGAATTCTAAGTAATGACAACAACGTGGTCCACGTGACGCAAGCCTTCGGTGGTCGCTCACCACCCCTCCCCCACCAGTTGCTAGTAACTCGGGGAGGAAACGGTGGTTTCAAAAACATGAAATTATCCTGTAGTTTTTATATCCTCTTTGTTTCCAAAGCTGAACGCTGTTGTCCTTTCTCAGCCTGATATGCAACGCATCACTCAAGCTTCTGCGCTCGAAAGTTGCCGGACTATACCATTTAGTAAACATACCCTTACTGAGAAATACAGAGAGAGTTGTGTGGAGCTGACGAGTCTTAATTAGCTTTGTATCAACTCATTTGGCATTGGCTTGAATGTAACGGAGGTTCATTAATACAAAATAGTTGCGCACTAGAAGAGTTTATGCTCAACGCATTGTTCGTTGCAGTACTCTCCGAAACACGAGAGGGCGTACGACCTGTCTCTCTTAGTTACGCTGTTATAGTTCTAGACTGCCGGGGGACTTCCTTCCTTTGACACACTGAGCTGCTCTCTCCTCTCCCTTTCTATTACCATTTGTGTGCATCCCGTTCCAGAAATGCTTGTTATTAATCCTAGCTTCTGGGGAGTTTACTCCCCGGAGTCCTTATGTTTTTTCCCCCCAGCGTATTTCCTTGGAGAACGTTGGCACCAAGATCCTGGTTGCAGCTGTCGCCGTGGTCATGCTGCACTCCCTGCTGAGCTCAGCGGTGCCCTGCAATGTCATCCTGCGTCCTGCTGAACCCTGCTGCTTCCTGCTACGTCCATCCCTGCTCTGCTGGGCCACGCTACATCCTGTAACGCCCTGCAGCGCCCTGATATGACATGAACTACTACGACTACCATTTGAAGTCACTGTTCCATTATTAATGTGACTATTATCGCCACTGTTCATCACATCCCCAACCGGCACCGTCAGACACCGCCTACCAAGAGCCTGGGTCTGTCCCAGGTTTCTTCCCAAGAGGGAGTTTTTCCTCGCCACTGTCGCACTGCTTGCTCTTGAGGGAATTACTGCAATTGTTGTGGCTTTGTAAATTATAGAGTGTGGTCTCGACCTACTCTATCTGTAAAGTGTCTCGAGATAACTTGTGTTATGATTTGATACTATAAATAAAATTGAATTGAATTGAACAAAATAATCTGCAAATAAATCAAGAAGTAGTAGAGAAGAAGAGGCCGGAAGTTAAGGAAAGCAGGCTGCCTGGCAACAGCAGTAAACACATCCATAAACATAAACAGTGTTGGGCAAGTTACTTCCAAAATGTAATACATTATTGATTACTAGTTACTGTCATTTGAGAGTAATTAGTTATATTACACTATTACCGTCTCTGAATTGTAATGCTTTACACTACTTTTGCATTACTTTCACCAAATTAACAGCGGAAGTTTGACTTGGCAGGTAGCTTGTGTGAATTTTACCACCGGATCAACAAAGTCTCATCTTTATCCACTATATACATCATAATTTAGTCATATTATTTTGTTTTATTAATCTGACTCTGCAAAGCAAATAAAGCTATAAAATAAATGTTAAGTAAATCGTACAATAGCCTACTTGACTCTGAATTGTGGTGGACTAGAAGTAGCCTAATAAGTAGGAGAAAATGAAAATACTCAATTAAAAGCACCCTACAATTGAATCAAAGTAGCCTACGGTATAGTTACTTTCCACCGCTGATAAAAATGTAATGATATTACGTGTAGCAGGACTAAACATTAATTCCCGGCATGTTGTTATCTGTCATGTTTTGCGCGCGGTGTTGGTGAATTCTTAAAAAAACGCCACTAAATGTCGGTTTAACATGCGTTGTAACTCGCGTTACTGAGATTGTAACTCGTGTTACTGAGATTGTAACGGCTACAATATTACTCTAATTGCGTTACTTTTGGAACGCGTTACTCCCAACACTGATGTTAAACACAGACCTGCCGCGAAACACCTTATATTCATCTACTCTGATCATTAACATGACTCTTGTTTTTCTCCACATCTTAACGACCATCTGCTTCTAACACTGTTAAGAACACTCTTTCCATGAAGCCGTTTTTTTAGCTTTGACAAAACGATCTCTCGTGTTTTTCCACATTCTCCAGCAAAATGTTTTTTTCTTCTCCCAGTGTGGTGTCTCTCTCGGACCACAAATTAAAGGCTGTTTGACTCCCTGTGGTCTGTACATGGAGAATTACACATTCGTAGAAGTGAATCTGCTCTTCCCAGCCGAACGTGTTGAACTGAAAGCGCAGCGGGCGCGTAGTTACAAAAATTCAGAGGTGCTCGACGACGCGCTGCGACAGATTGCGGAGCCTTCGCGCTGGAAACGACAGCCGCGGCGACGTCATTTTATGAATGACCGGAACCGGAACACGGTGGCTACCGTAAACCTAGCTTTACGCCGTCCCAACCCTCACATGGTTGGGGGGGGACAAAGGTGAAGATCAAGAGGGATCCTGGTGTCTAGCCTGCAGATAGAGGCTGCAGCAGGGGACACACACATTAGCAGTGATTTCTGGGTGCTTTTGTTGTGCTTGGTCTCAGTCTTGAAGCAAAAATGACAAACACGCACCTGTGACACAACCCTCATTGTGCATGCCCCTCCCTTCATCAGCCTGGTGGGTGGAGTCGGATCATCAGGGAGATTCAGCTAACCAGCTCAGCCAGTCTCTTTCTATACCCTTGGCTTCCACCCGGTTTGCTTTGGTTGTATTAGTTTGTCTTTACGGCAAATACCCTTTTAGTTATGTAAAATAAACTTATTTTTAGTTACAAGTAAGCGTGGTCTCCCTTCCTTGGTCCTGCCTTGGGCCAGGCTTGGGCAGGCTTGGGCACACACTCTATATCTCATCAACAACCCACTGGATTTTTAACTGTATGCCAACAGAGCTCAGTAGCTTATTTGATGCCTCAGGAATGTGGGTGTGGTCGATGAGGGATTACCTTCCGTTTAGCATAAAGGACCAGATGAACAGTCACATCAGTTTGGAACCAGTCATACCTACACAAACAACAGACAGCAGATAATAATAATAATAATGTCATTGAGTATGAGTTTAACTCTGACGTGTCATTATTATATTTGTTTTTAGATGTCCTTTCATACCGAGGCCGGGAGTCTTTGTCTTGGGGAGGAGCCACTGACATAGGTGGGGCGAGGCCAGTCGGTGGCGTAGGAGGAGTGATAGCTGACAAGAAAAACAGAAATGAACGCAAACCACTACTGAGGCATACCATAATTCTTTAGATAGATTTCCAGGCAGCCACTGTTTACACTCATTCTAATACTACATTAAAATCCAGTTGCAGACACTTGCACTTCCTTTTCTTTTTTAAATCTCTTTTTTAATATTTTATTAGTCACATTTTTGAGAGGAAATCAACTTGTTAAAAGTTCTCAAGAGTGACAGACTGGTACTACTTTTAGAACTACAAGTAAAAGCATTCTATCAACATTGTCATCCCCAAGGAATTTACTCATATCATTTATGATATTAAGGACAGCTTTAAGTAACCTGAAGGGTTCAGGCAGAAACATTATGTGGGATAACAATGTGCTTAAACCATTTTTGTGACTAGCTTTGTGCAGGATCCATCAACAGGGTCCTTACACTTTGGAAACACAGCTTTGTGACAGTTATGTTTTACATCTACCACAACCAACAATATTTGTATGTATTTATTTTTCAAGCCCAGCTATGTATAAATTACAGTCGGACTGATACTGGGTGTAGATGCCAATACGTATATTAGTTTTTTTTTTTTTTAAATGAACACATGACGTACATTTTTTTTCTTACAAAGTTCTCTTTGGTTATTTAAATGCCTGTGATAAGGGTACACACTTTATTGATCAGCCTCTAATATTTTTTAATGTATAGAAAACCTTAGTTACTTGTATTATTTTTCTATACAGCTGCATTTAAAATGTTTCCATTGTCTAATACCTCCAATTGCAATGGCCAGAAAAACTAGAATACGTCTTAATCATAATTTCAACTTTGTGACTTAAAGGGTCGTATACAGTGATGTTACACTCCCTCCTAGGAGCCATCTTTCTCTGAAATTCATCTTGGAGGATGAAAAACATAACAGACATCACACATCTTTTTTATAAAGACAGCGCCAAAAAAGAGAAGGCATGGAGTTTAACCGTAGGAGTGCCTGAAGTGGAAGGTAGATACTAGCTTAATAAACATGTGAGTGTTCTGTAAAGTACTTGTAGAGACAATATAAGCTGCGAGTCGGGCAGGCAAGACGCTCCACTTCTGAAACGCTCCCTAATGTGTTCTACGTGTGTGTGTATGTGTGTGTGTGTGTGTACCTTTATTGGCTGTGGGGACCTTGGTGGCCATCCTGCCCACCAGGCACTCTTTTAACATGGACTCATAGTTCACCCAACGATGGACCTATGCAAAAAACACACGCATGTCACCATAGCAACACATGTAAACCCAATCAAGTCACCCATGAACAGATTAAAGAGCTAATAGAACTGCATTAAACCGTGCAGCACTCACAAGGCAGCCCATTAACTTACATTGTAGCTTATTTTGCCACTGCCGACTGCAGCGATCTCGCTTAATACTGGACCAATGTCAAAGATTGTTGTTCCCATCAGTCACTTAGACACAAAAACATAGGAAAATAAGGTCCAGGTTGAAAAAAACCCCGGTAGTTAGCCTTTAACATGAATTTATTTACTGTGCTGTTATCTAATGTTTAGTATCTTGTATTTTAGCTGCTGGCTCAGTGTGGCGGGCGTACCTGGTTTTCATTTGTGTTGTGTATGTTTCTATGTTTGTTGCTGTTGTTGTGCTGTCAATATAATATGCTTGTCATGGTCCTTGATGTGATTTCAGGGTTTCTGCAGGTTTCACTAAGTCAAATTTAAGACTTTTTAATACCATCATGAAGGAAATTTAAGACCTTTATCACAACATCAACTTTGCCTTTTTCGCTAAAGGCATCGCTAAACTTGCACGTCCCCATAGCTGAAGAATGAAATCTGTTTTATGTCCGTGGTACAATCTGTAAAAGAGACTCGCACCAATCACACGAAAGCTGATTGGCTGCAATATAAGTTTTCTCATGGGTGGGCCAAATTCTCTGGGCGGGCAAAGCAGAGAAAGGGGAGGTAACCTTTCGCCTAATGAGATCATAAAGGGAAGATTCCAGATCGGCCCATCTGAGCTTTCAATATTCTCAAAGGCAGAGCAGGATACCCAGGGCTAGGTTTACACCTATCGCCATTTCTAGCCACTGGGGGACCATAGGCAGGCTGGGGGAACTCATATTAATGTTAAAAAAAACTCATGAAGTGAAATTTTCATGCCATGGGACCTTTGAGATCTGGCGGAAACCCTGGATTTGATGCCTGCTGCAGATCAAACTTCCTTTGGGATAATAAAAGTTGAAGTTGGAAAATAACTGCACCTTTAAAATTTGTACCTTTAGGTTTATAAAGTACCATGAAAACGACGGTGCTCTTTCTCCATCCCCTTCCATACCTGGTCAAACAGCTCAGTGCCATCTATCCCAGCGGCCTTCATCAGCTCAGCTTCCCCACCAGGGTGGTAGTCCATGTAGGGGGTCACGTTGTAAACCATACCTGAAAACATCCAGAAGGAAAAAGAGCTTTGTGTATATCACGTTCCAGCGTCCTCTGCTGACAGAAATGATAACCGCAACACACTTACTGTATGTCAAATGATGGCATTATGTTTAATGCCAGCAGTAGCTTGTCAGCTAGCAGTGGCTAGCTGACAAGCTACAGTGTGGCTTGGATTATTTTTTAAGGAGACTTGGACTGAGATAGGTGAGATCAAGTATCATTAAGCTGACATCAAGTATTCTCCAACCTGCTAAACACTACTAAACGCTACTAGGGGTTGGGGGGAAAATATCTAAAATTGTATGCATCGTGATTTTTTTTTTTCGACGACTTTTAAAATCGATAGATTTTTTCCTAAAATTGATCGACAATCAACAAAAGCATATCGTCACAGCCCTAACAGCTACCATGCAGGTTAACTTATTCCCCTGTTTCTTTTAAAGGTCCAGACACACCGACAAGATGGCCGACCCTCGGCAGAAAAGGCAGTCGGACTGATCAGTCTCCCCGAGTTGGTCAAAAAAGTGCCTCGGAACACACCGAAGAGACGAGGCGTAATACGTCTCCTTAACAGCAGGCGGCACTAATCTATATTGTCGCCCAAAAAATGAAAACCGGCAGCTGATTGGACGAACGCGTCACGTTGGTCTGGTTTCTCCGGAAATTCAAAGCCAGACTGTCATGGCGGCTTGTTCAGAATACGATCTCATATTGTACTAAAATAGTTCACCGAAACGTGTTTCTGAAAACATTTTAAGCGAGAAATAGGCCATGCAGTTGCTGAATCTGTCTTCATTTCAGATCGTCAATGGTCAGTTTAAAAGATTTTCGGCAGATTTTGAGAGACTCTAGTCACGCTCATTCCGCTCCCCATTTCCGGGTTAGCACTCTACCAATCAGATGGGTCATTTGAGTCCGACTGCCGGCAGTGCCCCTCCCGCCGATTATACTTGTCAAATCAGCCAAAATGAAGGACGACGGCATGGAATACACTGAACAGAGTCGAGTTACTGAGCTCGCCAGACTGTCCGACGGCCGATTATCGGCTTAGTGTGTCTCGGGCTCAAGTGTGAAGCAGCCCCTGTCCTATGTCAGACTATCATGCAGGCTCACCTCGTATGCAGGTCCAGCAGTCCTCCCTTGTGTTGTGTTTCTGCAGCTCTTCCTGGGTAACTTCAATCAGGCGCCCTCTGAGCCCTGTCAGATCTTTTCCACTCTTGGAAAATCGAATCCAGTCCATTAAACTGTGGCCAGGCTTCAACGCCACCTAGCGTTAAATAGGCAAGGGCAGAGTCAAGTAAAAGAAGATAGCCTTGTATTATTCTCTTCTGGAGATATGTGAACGCATGTTAAGACCAAATTTAAGACAAAGCATCGTCACGTTGAGCCCGTGCGTCGACAGAATTTGAATAACACAACTGGCAGACACCAACGGACTCAACAATCTGATCCGCAAGGCCAGTGATGTTGTTGGGGTGGAGCTGGACTCCTTAAAGACAGTGGCTGCATCTCATGTCTCTTATTTGATAGCTCCTCGGTCCTCGGCTGAAACAGTTCTGTCCCTCATCCGAAAAGGCCATCTCAAAGCTCTTATTTCTACCCCGAGGAGTGAGCATCGAGGAGGGCTCTCCGAGGAGCTACGAGTGAGGATTCCCAGAAGCTGTGCAGCTGAAAGGGTTGCCACTCTAACACCGCCCATACAGCTGACGAATTAATGGGATGCATCAGAGTAAAGGACGTCTCATCTTTAAAACAC
Organism: Perca fluviatilis; assembly: GCF_010015445.1. Classification (NCBI taxonomy): domain Eukaryota; kingdom Metazoa; phylum Chordata; class Actinopteri; order Perciformes; family Percidae; genus Perca; species Perca fluviatilis. Next base: position 10,331,287 of record NC_053118.1, on the reverse strand, counting down.
ATTTGCTCGCTTCCTCTCTCCTCCCATGATTTCCTCGCATCTCTCCCGTACTTCCTCGGTGGAACGGACTAAGACACGAGGAAGGGAGGCAAGTGGAGGAGCCGGGGATGCAATTTAAGAGAAATGAGATGCAGCCAGTGTCAGAGAGGAGGATGCTGTCAAAAATACATTCCATCCTGGACAACTCCTCCCACAGGGTTTCCCCCAGAAAAGTTGTTAAGCCCGGTGGCAAGTTTCTTTTTTTTTTTTTTCGACAAGGCTGGGGCCAGTCATAGACTGACGGCAGCATTAATGCAAAGCCCAATAGTTTCTGTGATAACAGATTATAGGTCGGAATTACGAAATTGAGAATTTAAAAAAGCTATAAGACAGATTCCATAGGGCCCTACATTAGGTCAGTGCTAAAAGCTAACTGGAGATTTGAAGATATGACTACGTCTAAGATTCCAACCAAGCCGCCCCACTGTAACTGTAGTTTAACCCTTGTGTTGACTTCGGGTCACTTTGACCCAATTTTTGTTTTATATCAGAAAATATGGGACGTAGAAATAAATTCTGAAAATGTGTAGAAGAAAAATTTAACAATTTAAAATGTTGGAAAAAGCAAAAACAAACTGTGAAAAAAAGGCGTCAAAAACGTCAAAAAAAAAATGTTTCTTTCAAGGTTGATGGGAAGACAACACAAGGGTTAGAACACGTCTTAAAAAATACATTACAAAATAATTCATTACATGTCATTTAGCTGACGCTTTTATCCAAAGTGACATGTAATTGCTATATAAGTCAGAGGTCGTACGCCTCTGGAACAACTATGGGTTATGTGCCTTGCTCAGGGATACATTGGCTGATGTATTGCAGTGGGAATCGAACCCAGATCTCTCACAACAACGGCATTTGTCATATCCACTGCTCCACCCCCATAATCTACATAATTCCCACTGATTTAGGCCTGGTGGGGGGACAACTCCTCCCTCTGAGTGATACATGCTTAGAGTGTCTAAAACTGGACTCACAGCACACATTTCCACATAACATCTCAATATTCTTGGACAATTATGTACAATACTTACTTGGTGCAATAATGTATCAGTTACATGTGTAATATATGTTATTCATTCAGTGCTGCTACTAATATTCACACTGTACTTATATGTTTGTACTGTATTTCTGTTGACACTGTATTTCATTATGTTCACACTGCACTACAGTATCATTTGTACAATCCATTGTTTTAGAAACAATCTTTTTAACCTAATCTCACTTTACTTCTACTTAACGTTTTTATTTCTAACTGTAGCTATATTACTTTATACACTTACTGACAAGCTCTTTTCTTACTCTTATTTCACGTTGAATTTGACTGTGAGCAACTGCAACTTAACAAAATTAGCACATGCTTCACTGTTGACTATATGTAGGCTATGTCGAAATTAAGACAGCTCTGAAGGATTTAACGTTAGCTAGCTCCTAGACGTGGAGTTCACTATTATTATAGGGTATGTAGGCTACTTTTGTCACTCCAAGACAACTTTACACTCTCAGGTTTTAGAAAAGGTTTTATGTATACTTTATATAGAAAGAAGAAGTGATTTTCATCTGTTGTGGTGTTACCTTGTTCCTTCCGGACTGGCCGGACGGAGCGACCCGCTGCTGGGAACACGGCGCAGGGAACGACTGGCTGGGAACGTTCAACATGTTGGGAACGCTTCGGAGGCAGCCCCAGTTTCGAAGAAACCCTATTTAACCAACGGTAGTTCACCACATAACACACACGCACGACAGTTTTGTAACTTAGTCACACCGGCTGCTAGATGTAAAAGGTACAAGTCCCCTCCCTTGTTGTGACCTTAACAGTCATTGGTTGTGACACATTTCTCTTGAAAAACTGTGTTGAGCAATGCTGCTTAGCTAGAAAGGCTAAGCTAAGCTAGGCTAAGAAGACATTACGTGCTAACTAATAACAGCACATTATATATCGTCACATTACATTTCGATTAAAGTTAATATTTGCCGTGTTAAATAAATAATTAAGAAGCAAATTCATAAGTTGCTCGCTATCTAGCTAAGTAATTGGTTCCGCCACCATGTAAAGACTACACTCGCTAATGTTAATTGTCGCACAATTTGACGACGACGTCAACAAATGGTGTCATCAAGTTGCGACGGTCCTCTGTTGCCCTCTACTGTTCGTTCATATATATATATATATATATATATATATATATATATATATATATATATATATATATATATATATATATAGTGTCTATGGTAGGCTTTACTATGTATATATAAAGGGCCTTGCGTTAAGCCAGCATTTACAAGGCATCACAAGACAAGAAAGTAATGTAAGTTCCTTTAAGAACTCAAAAATAACATATGTTTTTACAAATAACACTTGGAATGATAAAGGTAGTGATAAATAAAATGACCATGGTGTTTCATTTTTTCTTTCTTGATTTCAATCAACTTTTTTTTCTACGAAAATAAACCAAAACACTGACAACGAGGAAGATCTTGGGTAGATAATGATAATACATATGAAACCAAATTTAAGTCATACCCTTTAAACTAAAAATAAATCAGGTTTGAATTTGAATCAAACTAAATAAGCTTGTTTATAAGAAACCATAAAGTGCATATTAGGATGGATGGATTCCCCCTCTATCTTTTTTTATTACGCAGATATTTTGAAATGCTATAGAGGAGTAGCACAGGTGTAATAACATTAACAATGGCTGCATTACGTTCAGGTTTGCCACTCCCCAGGATCCTGTAGACTATTGTGCATGCTGGCTTTTAACATTGGTTGAGAGACTTACATGGTCATTATTAACAATATTAATCACTCCGATGCTTTCAATTCAAACTGACATGAAAAATGCAAATAACCCACCTGAAATCAAACTATTGAATACATTGGTGAAAAATGAACCATTTTGGCCTCTGCTTGATCCACTCTCGCTGTCATCATCATCGTCATCCTCTTCTGAATCTCTCTGATTTTCGTCTGACATTGTGAAAACATGGTATCTCACAGAGTTTTGATGTTGTATCTATTACAGTGTAATACAATTTAGGCCTACCTCAGACTTTCATCAGGGCAACTGAAGGGTTTGCTTTTGAAAGGTTAATCTGCTAAGAGGATTTAAGGACACAAATTCTCCGACTTCAAAATAAAGGTCCATGTGCACCTACACTCTAAGACACGTGTTAAACCAAAGGCCAGCGGGCCAAATCCGACCCCACTCAGACTTTGATCCAGCCTGCATGTCAATTTAGGATCCTAATAAATTTTGCTTTTTTTAAATTTTTTTGGCCCTTCTTTTGATGTTTTTGTCGCGTTGTTCGACCTTTTTTGGGGCTTTTTTCTATGATGGCTAAGGGACGTTTTTGCTAACTTTTTGAGGGCTTTATGTGGACCAAACTGTAAGTGAGAAGACTTTATAAGGCATACAATAATACAGTTATTTGACTTTTCTCTTAAATAAAAGCATGTTAATAAACTAAACATGTCTGGACCTGGATGTGATTCTTATTTTCCAGTGAAATTGAGTTAGACACCCCTGCTCGAAGAAATATCTGTGTATTAACAGTTGTATGACTGTATATTTTAACAGAAAGAGTCCATAGAACGTGATTCACAGTTGTATTTCTGTTTGTTTACATTTCCAATTGCATTATGGGACATTTATCTGTGCTACGACAGCTAACGTAGTTATTAACGTAGTTACCGTAGTGAGCTATTCACAACACCATTATCGTATATTATTAACCAGCACTTGCATCAGCGAGAGTCAAAAGCAAAAAACAAAGTGTTTAAAGCGTTGAAAAAAGTGTTGAAAAGCATTAAAAAAAGAACATAGTTAATTTCAGAAGTTTACTAACTGAGCAGCTTTGTGTGAGAGAATTTTGAATAACAGAGTCCGGGTAATGAGCCGACAGAACTTTTTCAGATTTATTTCTTAGAGTGCATGGCAAAAGTATTGAATCTTGAATCTTAAAAAAACTTAATTCCTGAGGTAGGCAGCTGTTTGGAGACTAGAAGGTTGGCAATACCTGTCACAAGGCGGGTTGGGCATCGTTTGGATTTGAACAATTCTGATTCCAATTCCGATTCTTCTATTCCTTTCGATTCCGGTTCTTCTCGATTCTTGATTCCGATTCTTTGGCAGAAGCAGAACAGCTTCAGATATTCTCATTTCAACACACATGTATTATGTCCTTTTGTTCAAATTGTCAGCAATTGTCTGTTGGTCTATAACGCTGTGTCTCAAAAATAGTTTAAATTATTTAGTCAGAAACTCAGAAAAACAGCATTGTTGGCCAGCATGACTGGAATGTGTGTATTTACAGGGCTTCATGGGATCAACTTGTATAGGAGTTTATCAGTTCAGCAAGAACTGTATCATTGTTCACTATACCATGTTTTGTTTTTCTCTAAAACGTACCGATATATTGTTTTATTGTTTATTTTAGAAAAAATATTCTATTCTATAGTAGCCTATTCTAGTCTATTCATTTTCATTCATTGTATTTGTCAGTTGCTTTCTGGAGCTCTGGCACGAAACAAAACTGGGTATGACTGTGTATGGGACAAATACATGTGCCTTGGTTTGAAATCACTCCTGTGGGAACTCCTAACCACCTTTGTTTTTGCCTCTTTCTTAATTATTCTTACTTTCTACAGATTTTATTGTTAATTTTATCTGTCTTTGTGCTGCTATTGAGCTTGTTTTCTGCTGTGCAGAAAGTACTGCTACAATCACCCAACATCAAGAGGGTTTACATGCAACAACCACAACATACAGTGCAACATGTTCTTCTGTGCAGCTTCCTGAAGATGGCAGCAAAGATCAACACTGATTCAATAGCCGGCAACACTTTTATGGTTTTGTTGCTCTTGATGGATGTTTTCTTATATTCCATAACAAGGCAACATGAGCACAGATGAGCCAACTCTGAGTTTGAATTGCTAACACATAGAGGGCTATATTTTAAAGTAAGTCTTATACATTGGAGCTAAATGCTTTGCCAGTGATGTCACTAGTGCATTTAAGTGTCATGTTGATTGTTTCCTACACTGTAAACAGTGCTTATTTGTATCAACTTAAAAAAATTAGTGAACTAGTTGCATGAATTATTTTGAGTTTTAACTACTCTTTCTGGATTGTGCTGCCAACATAACGACAGTAGTTGAGGGTACAAAAATAATTTGTCCCTCCAACTAATTCCTAAGTTTTTATAAAAACTCATATCAAGACTTGTGGCAACTTGCAATTATAATTGCCAGAACAACGTAATGTTTCCAATTCATACAAATATATGTTTTGTTGTTGACACAACATGAAATAACATGTATTGCTGACAAAAAATGAAAAACCTTTTTTACAGTGTGTGCTTACCACTATCCTCCTTATGCCATCACTTGCCTACTCTTGTATTCTACCTCTTTTTCTCCCTCTCTTTTGTCACTCTACCCATCTCTTCCTCTCTTTGTGTAGATGCAGCACAGGGGCAGATAACTATTATTTCAAAACCATTTGCCAGATCATTACCAGCTAATCCCGTGTTTGGTCTGATGAGTCACGCGCCACATTTGCCACGGTACGGGGCGGCTTGGGGCCCTTTCACAAACACTGGCCAAAGACCACCGGCCTGCCCTGTGGGGCCCCCAGACCGCGGGGGGTTGGGGGTGGGAGAAAGGGTATTCCTCTGGGACAAGCATGAATCAGCAGAGACCCAGCAGAGTGGAAATTAGAGTACAGAGTGTTAACTGTGAATCTACTCAAGATTCTTTTATCATTTAGACCTGAAAACTGTATTTGCTAATTGTCATCATTATCTTGTCTAAAGCGTTCTTAAGCAGTCCTGCAGTAGTGATGAAAGCTCTTTCATTCTTTCCCCCCTTGCAAGCCCTCTCTTCAAATAAACTACATCAGTTTACACTATTTACCAGATGAACACTATAAAATGGTTTTCCCTTCACTCTATCCCTGTTGAGTAATAAAAAGGGGACGTATAGAGTAGCAAAATGTACTGCAGTTTGTGCTACATTGAAAAAAATCTTTGTCCTCATCTATTATTAATTTACCTAAAAACTAATTAAAAGAAATAAGCCAATGAGCATAATTTTTAGAAAACATGGGTCAAGGTACACTACCCAGAAAGAACGATGTGTGTGAAGTGTGCCAAAGTAGAACAATGTGTTATTCATGGTAGTTTTATAATCCATCAAAAGAACAATTGGATGTAGCTATTTATACTTTTAGAATGAAATCATCTAAAAAGACATCTTAAAAGCTGGTCCAACCAACTGCTGTGGGTCACCCTCCAGCTTCTCTACCGGCCTTTCTCCCTTCCATGGCCACCAACAACATCAACATGATTCTAGTTCCACATTTTCTATCTGCTCCCTACCTTTGCCTTATACTAAAGATTTATGGTTCTGTGGAGGCTCCACGCAGAGCTTTCGCCTACGTAAGTGGCCTGAAGTTTATGCATGTGCGTTGGTGTGTGCTTCGATCTCTTTAAGAGAATAGCAGGGCCGGCATGTGTGTGTGCTGGTGGAGCGTGTGGTAGAGCGAGTGAGAGATTGAAGGTGATTATCTTCGGAGCGAGTAGCGACTCTAGAGTCATAGTGAGAGAAAGTGTCTCCCCTGTGCTTTCTGACCAAGGTGGGAAATCTGGAGCAGGAAAAGTTAACCCTCTCCTTGATTTCATGTTGTTTATGGAGAAGGAGAACCAGGAAATGAGTCGGGGGGGAAATGCAACGCTACCAAGCCACGGCCGAGCAACGTGCGCCACCGCGACGTGTAGTTACATTTTCCGAGATGTGCATGTCAGGCTACGGCGTAGGGTCCGTGTCTCTACGTACCTACGTACGTAGCTACAAAGCCCCCCCCCCTCCTGAAATATGATTGCCTCCCCCCATAGTGACACCCCCCCAATATATTGGGCTAGAGTGCTGTCAATGTGACAATTATGATTTCCATCGGATCAGAGTACTGTCACTTGGCTGACTGTTTTGCCAGTTTTCCCAGCCCTTGTCACATGACCAATTAATGTTTCCATGATGACTATTACAATGTGAAGTATAAGCTCATCTAGGCTCAGCTTTCACATTTATTACAGCTATTTATTAAGTTGCTACAAATGCTTTAATATTACAGCCAGTTGGATTATTGTATGCAAGTACAATAAGTCATAGGCGTAATTTACAAACCCCCCCATAATCAAAACTGACCAGTGCAACCCACCCCAAAAACCTATTATAATTTCCTTTACATAAATAAAGGCATTTGCACCGTAAATTGATGCAAAGAAGGCACAAATTGTTGAAGAAAAATTCACCAGACTGTTTGACGTTCAAAATTTCAATTTTGCTCAAAAGTGGAGATCTCAGGCCCCAATGTTGAACCCAAAGTTACGCCCTTGTTACAGTACATTATACATGTGGATTAAAGCTGCATTACTTTATGCAAAACACATAAGTTCAGTGTTTTTTCCTGATTTCCATTTCCAATCAAAATCGTGTTCAGCATATTTTTTGTAGAGTATTCCCTGTAAATTACCAATGGTTTCCTCTGACTTCCTGCTGGACTCTCCATCTGGGCCAGGATGTTACATTGTAGCTGAAAACAGGCAGCATGAGAAACACTCGGGTCTTACCAATATATATATATATTCTCAGGCGGAAGAATATAGTACTTGGGCGGAGTGATATGCTCGCAGCAAGCCTGTCGCAAGTTCCCGGTTTGTTTACGGATAGAAGATGGCTGTGTCTCATGTTACGTTGTTTTTTGTACACGCTGTGACTCACAACATATAAACAGGAACATGTTGGCGTTATTTTGTCACTTTTGTCACAATTCGGAGCAGTAGGCTAGTTGGAACCAGTTACCTGCAGGATCTGTGCTGGGCTAAGCTAATGCTGTAGCCGTCAGACAGCGTTACAGCACGCACGGAGATGAGAAGGGTATGTATCGACTTGTCTTACTCTGGGGGTTACGGTCAATAAGCTAAATTCCCAATATGTCGGCATGTTCCTTTAATGTTCATCTGTTTCCTCCTCTCTGTGTTCAAGTCTTATTGCCAGTGTCTTCTCAAAAACATTCACAGTCAATGCACTGTTTGCTGTTGTTGTTGACAGTGGCACACTGGGTTTCAATGCACACGCTGCCATATGGTATATGGCAGCGTGTGCATTGAATGTATGTGTGGCGCACCGGCCTGTGTTTTCCTTCGTTGGGTCAGTTGACCAGACAGCTCGTGATACCACAGCACACAGAGTTTCCATGGCAACGCATGAGGCTGAGGAGGATGGATCAACAAATGGCTTTGGCAACCATTTTATTCAATGTGCTGCACACTCGCTGCCGTCACTCCAACACTGTGAATATTATTTGCCAAACACATCAGTTCTTCTTTCTTTCTTTCTTTATTTTTTTATTTCAACCAAAAAAATAATAAAATAACATATAAAAACACAATAAGTGTGTAGCAACACACCAATAGGAAAAAAGAAATCTATAAAGTGTTACAAACAATATGTTCAATATATCCGTAAAGAAGCAGGACGAAGCTGAAGCTTGTTATTTTTTCCACCCCTCATTTCCTGTATATATTATATATTTTGTATATGTATGTACCATATATTTTATATTATATATTTATAGCAAGATAACAAATACATTATATATATATATATATATATATATATATATATATATATATATTATTTTGAAACACCTACCAAACATGTTTTATATTTTGCACCAAACAACCCATTACCCCAATTGCCCACCCCAGTACAATCAGTATAATAACCCACCCTCACAATCATCTCTCTTCATCCTCATATCTTATTAATAAAGTGTTTTTATACGACTTTTTAAAATTTATAATGTTTGTACAATGTTTAAGCATCTGCTCCAAACCAGTTCACAAACTCCCCCCACAGATCGTGATGCACATACTTTGTTGTTACTGTTTGTTTCAGGTGTTTAAAATTCATCCGTCATATCAAAGTCTTGATTACTGCACAAGCCGAGATGCTTTCATATATAAATATATATGTGCCATCTTGGTTTCAAACTACACTTACAGCTATGGAATCTAGTGCGGACTGATGTACTGTATCAGGTACAAATTAAATTGGGATGAAGATAAAATTGGCCTACAACCTAAGGGATGGGTTGAAAAATGCTCCAAATATCCACATGTATACATGAAGGTTTGAGTTTGAAATATTTGATATAGAGTCATTTCAGTTTTAAAAGGCATCTTTACGAAAGCATCAATACTATTTTTATTAAGCAAATATAAAAGAATTACAACTTAATTTGGGACCTTCGATAAATATATATAAAAAAGTACTGTTTGCAAAGATGAACCCTGATGCAGCTTGGTGTGATTGTGTGTCTACTGGGAACATTTAATGTCTGTGGGCCTCACTTAGATATCTAACCTTTGACCCTTGTGCACTGTATTTTTCTTTTTACAGCTGCAAGTGATTTTTTGAATGTGTCCACTTGGGGGCAGCTGAACAAGCTGAAAACCCAACAATGGACATCTTATCTCCTTATAATATTAATACGGCCTATTTACACATCCAGCAAACACAGAGCATCATTAGCATTTATTTGGAGTTAGCTTTGTTTTGCTCTCCTCCACCTCTGGAGAAAAAATATTGTAGCTAATATCTGTAGCTTGCTAGCAGTTAAATGTGCCTGTATGTTTACCAGCTAGTTACTAATTGTGTCTCTCTGCTGATTAGTGCTGCATGGGTAGCATACAGTAGGGTTTTTTTTTATTTTATTTTTTTAAGATTTTTTTTATTGATGTTTTTTGACAACATATGAAAAAAATATAACACACACACACACATAAGGAGTACAAGTATGCCAAGCCAAAGAAACCCAAACCCACAGTAGTATGCATACAAAAACCAAACAAAGACCGGCATAGACAAAATCAGTGCATAAGTACATGCATAAATGAAAGTAGAATGAAATTGGGTCCAGATATTCCAAAAAGGGGCCCCAGGATTCTTCCCATTTATGCAAATATTTTGAATACTTAGTCCGCAGTTTCTCCAGACGGATCACTGAAATAAGTTAATGTAGCCCGTTTCTTCAGTAGGTTTATATTATAGCAAAATTGCAGGCCAGAAATCTAAAACTATTAGCTGTAGAGCTGTATAGTTGACTGATAAATCTCTGTGGGTTTATTACTATAAGTCACCCCTTTCACATTACAAATAGTAATTTGCACCATTGTTTATATACAGAACACATACAAAAAAAGGATATACCCACACTCTGCTCTTGCTTATTTTATATTTAAGTAGGTTGTAAATTTTTATTCGCCACCTGTATATATACATTTGTACCTTCTTTCCTGTGTATTTTTATCTTTATTTTTGAATAGTTGTTCTTGTATTCGATCCTGTTTATTATTTTTTGTATATTCCTTATGTTTGCTGTGTGTCTGATATTTTGCTGCTGGAGCACTGACATTTCCCAATTTGAGATCAACAAATTCAAACAAAACTAATCAAATTTGATAGCATCATCATTTATTAAAGAAAACTAACGTTTCGGTCCCTCTGGACCTTCATCAAGAGAATTTTCAACAATAAACACAACTGTGGTCTTAAATGCATTCTGCTCCTCCCATTCTGTGTCCCCAGGTGTGGGACAATTGACAATCATGTATCGATGGGAGTTCTCTCAACAAACACATGTCATGTATGCAAAATGTAATCATACATTTTTAAGTAATACATATCTTTATTCAATTGCAATACTACATATATCAATTTAATTTCCATTGCAGGAATACATAGTGACTCCACATTCTAAACTTGTTGCCACTAAGCCTATAAAAATATTTATATTCACAACGTTTCCTACAAATACATATATTCATTCCGTATCCATTACAATAATGCATATCCATTTCCTATCTACATACTGAAATTCATATTACTTTCAATAATGCATACTCTGATTCATATCCATAACATAGTACATATTCAGATACATATCCATTTCAATTACATATTCTTAAATTCATGTCAATCACTGTAATTCATAGTGGCTGCACCATTTCTTCAAAGAAGCCATTATTTATATAAAATATTCATAAGTGCAGCTTTAAATATCTGATCAGAGAAGTCATTCCAGAGTAATGACAGAGGACTTCACTTAACAGTATATAAAATAAGTGAAAAATTGCTTTACAAGACAATACCAACAGATGAATGAGGCAATAATAAATCATTATTAAAACAGAGCAGCATGTATCAATTATAGAATAAAAATACAAGACAATATAAACACATTTTTAAATATAAATATGTATAAATAAGTGCATACACACAAGTTAGATAGATATAGATTTTTATTGATCCCAAAAAAATGGGAAATAACGGTGTTGCAGCAGCAAAATATCAGACACACAGCTCACATACAGAGTATACATTAAATAATAGGAAAAAATATACATTAAATAATTGAATACTACACGAGCAACATTTAAAATATATAAAATTTGTAAATAAAATGTACAACTGTTTCAATAAGTTGAGGAGTAAAAATTTACAACTGTTTCCCAAGTAATGATAGGATGTAGATAAACCTATTGCAATGTGCATTCAGTGCAGTTGTGATGTATATGAGTCTTATCTCACACTCAGTGATTAAGTGTTAAAAAGTTGAATTGCCTGTGGTAGGAATGATTTCCTGTAGCGGTCCGTGCGACATCGAAGCTGTCGGAGCCTCTTAGAGAAGGTGCCCCTCTGTTGGACCAGTGAGGGGTGGAGAGGGTGGTCGGGGTTATCCATGATAGATAACAGTTTGTTCAGTGACCTCCTCTCCACCACAGCTTCAAATGTGTCCTGTTGCATATTACGTATACCCATACAAGCAAGCTCTGTACACATGCTTCACCACACATATACAATGTACAAACTATGCACATTTAGACAAATAACTAGGGGATAATTATAAAAATGCCATTAAAAAAAGCTTTTTAAAAATCTCTGCAGGAAGTGCATTCCAGAGTTTGGGAGCTCGGACAGCATAAGCCTGATCATCTCTAGTCACAAAATTGGACATGGGAACAGCAAGAAGTAGCTAACTAGATGATCTCAGATTGCGTTTAGGCTCATTGGGTGTTAAGTGATCCATTATATACTCTGGAGCCAGTCCAAGTTGTGCTTTTAAAAGTAAGTAATCCAATTTTAAAATTGATTCTAAAATCTAGAGGAAGCCAGTGCAATGATGCTAGGACAGATGTAATGTGCTCCCATTGGTTAGTGCCCATTAAAAGCCTGGCAGCAGAATTCTGAAACAGTTGTGGCTGTGGTAGTTGCTTTGGAGTGAGGCAGGAATAGAAGGAGGTTCAGTAATCAACTCTAGAAAAAATTAATGTTTTTCAAAAGATTTTCAAAGTGTTTCAAATGTGACTGCTAAGTTTCTAGCAGAATGTGTGGCATAGGGAGCTAAGGAACCCAGGGGTTTAGGTGCATAGTGTAGACTAGTCTCACATTGCCAGACCTTCCTCCACAGTGCTGCGGAGGAGGGTCTGGCTAGTCCCCACAACATTCTGGGATGGGAGAAAAACATGCTCTGGTTTATTGGCATTTCTTTAAACCAATCACAGTCGTCATGGGGGGCACTAAGCGCTGCAAGGAGCCCCGGGGCGGCTGCAGTAGTCCTCATAAATCAACCGGAGTTTAGAACGCAAACACAAAGAAAGCGGAAGGTAACGGGCATCCGGCCGAATTTCAGAAAATCCAGAATTTCCGGTGGCAAGGGGGCAATCCCGGAAGTCGAAGGTTTAAGATATAGACTAAGTATAGACTGATCCGTAAAACCTCTGTTTTAATAATTTTGAGTTGCAGGTACATTTGAGGCATCCACACTCTATTTTATTTAGGCAATTTTGCCAGGAAATTAGGCTATTAGGGTGATGAGGAATATACAGCTGGGTGTCATCCACATAACAGTTATTGGACACCTGTTTTTGTTGTAACCCAATGGAAGCATGTAAAGTGAAAAAAGGACTGGACCCAGAACAGATCCTTGTGGCACATATGCTATTCATAAACTTGGGACTCTAGTATGAATGTGTGTATGTAGTAAAATGATGGATGCGATTTGGTTATGATGGATAGTTTTCATGTCCCGTGTTGTTCTAAATTCTCTTGATGTACATTTTTGTGAGAGGTGAGCTCTCTGAACCAGCACTGATCTCAGCTTCTCCCTGGCTGTCTTGCTGACCCTTTACCTCTGACCCCAGCTCAGGGACTCACTCGTCATTGAACCAATCGATTCTACCCCAAATGTTTGAAGTGACCATGCTCAACCCGATTGGCTGTGTCTAATGCTGATCCATGTTCACAGCAGGTCAGCAACCCATAAATCACCCAGACAACTCAGATTATCCTATTCCATTCACTTTGAAATGTGATTGATCAAATTCATTATTTGCTGAATGTTTTGTAGCCTGGAATAACCCAAAATTAAATGCAAAACAATGTTTTTCAGTGTACATTTAATCAGACCCTGAATTTACTTTATTGTCATAGTAAGAACATACAATGAAATTAAAAGTTCTACTCTATAGTGCAAACATAAAAACACAAGAACACGGATCAGAGAATGTGAAGATGGTAAAAAGATTTAAACTAGAGTAAATAGTAAAATATTGAAATAATTTACTAAAATAATTTACTCGCATTACACATCATTATGTAAAGGGACGTTACGTAAAGTAATGATTTAAGGCTGATCTTGCTAAGTGTTGCTTTACCCGTTCAGCCTCTTTTTTTCCTTCTTATTATTCTAACAGTTATTTTGTATGTAAACACTGTAAAAAAATTTTTTCATTTTTTATCAGCAATACATGTTAATTCTTGTTGTGTCAACAAAAACAATATTTTTGTCCAGAGGGATTTGAAACATTGCGTTGTTCTGACTATTATAATTGCAAGTTGCCAGTTAATATTAGTTGTTATAAAAACGTAGTAATTAGTTGTAATTTAGCATAGTTCTTAGAAAAACTTGGTGTTAGTTGGAGGGAGAAATTATTTTGTACACTCAACCATTATCGTAATGTTGGCAGCACAATCCAGAAAGATTTGGTAAAACTCAAAGTGATCCATGCAACTAGTCCATTAACTTGTTATTTTAATAAGTTAATACAACTAAGCACTTTTTACAGTGTATATTTCTTTCTGTAGTTTTTACTTATTTCATATTATTATTTTAGATGTTTGTTTATGTATGCACCATTCACCAAGGCACGTTCCACATAAGTGTAACTTATTGTGTCAATAAAACCCAATTCTGATTCTGATTCTGATTGTGAAGCTGTAAAATCCAGATCATTTCAGTCATCGCTGCAGTTTAGCTCGTAGTTTATTAATGACATGGAATGTTGTGTATCTCTGGCTTCATCAGTCAAACTGCATCTAGAGGCCAAGAATGTGTCTCCTGAGACTCAGAGATGTCAATGCAACCTAACTGCCATGATGATCCCCTGTTCACCATGGTGGGTGAAGGGGAGGAAACGCAGGAATGGCCCTGTCAGTGTGAGCGCTATATGAGCGACACTGTGGAGAAACTCTCAGCAGGACAAAAATAACTGAGAGCCCATTAGACCTGTGGGAGTCGGAGCCTGCCTGTCAAAGCAGGCTTCTGTTTCCAAAAAATGACCCCCAGGGTGAGAAGTGCAGTGCAGCCTGACACTGTAAAAAAATATCCAGAGGGGAAAGTGTTGGACAGCATCTGGCACAGAACCATTCGCCGGATGTCAGGCTTTATCCTGGAAATGTCCTTCTGTTGCGCCAGACTAGGTTTTTAATTGATCAAAGTGGACTGTGTGCTAGAGACTTCAATATTTTTGCATCACATCTTGAAATATGCTCAGAAACCTTGCTTTACTGCAACCAATGGTTAGTACCTGGTACTATCCACAACTTTTGCCTCTTACTTTATAGTAAAATAGCAGCATTAGTGTCCGCATCCTCCTGTTTCTCTCTGCTGTCTGTTGTGAACTCTTTTCACACACTTTGTGCCTATTGTACTTTCAAAGTTCTTTAATCTAGATGTGTCAAAACTATGTGCTTGAACCCTACTTATTGTCCCTTTCGGCTATTTCTGACCTTGTCTTACCACAGGTGCCCTGTTTTCGTCTGGTCTTTATAAAAGTAGTTTAATAGCCTAAATTGTCCTGTCAGGTTTCATTAGTTTTGAGCACCAAAAATATGCAGAAGACAATGGAGCTGGCACTTATTACTGTCCTCCATAATGAGTCTGACCTTTGATGGCTTCCTAAATGTTCTGCACTTGTGGTAATTAATGGAAGTGGCATGCTCGTACTAATTGCTCCGTGCCTTGTCGCTGACAGTCCTAATAAAGTAGAACAGGGTTTATTAATTACAGCTTAGTTGGGTGCTAATGATATCACAAGCAGCCCTGGGAGGTTGGGTCAGATAGACTAATCACCGTTGGGCAAGTAAAGGTCTGCTCTTGGTAGAGTCTGCTCTCACATGGAACAACTCTATTTTGGTGAAGTATAGCCAAAGTTTTAGGAAAAAATAAAAGTTTTCATGAGGAGTTTGTGAGCTTTTTCTTCATAATTTTCCCAGAACAGATCAACTTACTTGTTTACCTTCATCACATTTTGATACACCCAACAGGTTTGTTAAAATCACACAGTAACAATGTCGACAATTCAACAATTGAATAAATACAACACTAATATACCTGACCTTCGTTTTAAATGCCATGAGGCTAAAGGAACATTTATGCACTGTGTCTGGGAGTGGGACAAAATTAAAACATTCTGGAGGGAGGTGATCAATAAAACTATGTTCATCTTGTCTGTGAACATTCCACTTCACCCTAAGATGATTTTGCTGCACCTGTATCCAACAAATATGAATCGGAAACTCCAAGAATATAAATGTATTGATTTTGCTGTACAAAAAGGACTATAGCTCTCATTTGGAAGAAAACAGAGGCACCTACAATTGCTGCTTGGATCAAAACTATGGCGTAATGTATTTCCAGAGACTGACATATTTATATATATTGAGAGGCAAATTTGGGGGTGTATGAGAAAATCTGGAGGCCATTTGACCAGTTTGTAAAAGAAGAAGACAGGGACAAGGGAGCTGCTACTGATACTCATATAATTAACATTAACAATATAATTAGCTTTTTGTTGTTTGATTGTTGTAGTACGGCAGAGGTTGAGAGAGAAATTCTGATGTGGGTTCTGAAATTATACTGTAATCATATAGGAATTGTAGTTTACTTGTTACTGTGGCGAGAGGAATGGCTCTGCTGAAATAATACCGACTACAGTGTTTCCCCTTGGAGGTGGGTTGGAGGGGGGAAACTTTAATATTTCTTAAAATATGTATCAGTTAATTTTCTAAATCCACATGAACCATTCTTTCCAATGGCATGAATTGGATTCACTGCACAGCACTTAAAAAGAAAAGATGTCACTTTTAAAGCTGGTTCGCCTGTAACTCTCTATTTCCTTACAATCAATGTAGCATTTAAAAGGCTATTTTTTAAACTGAGTCTGGCGCATTGCTCACTCCATATAAAACATTACATTACATCAGTTTCAGCACTCTTCACAGAGAACAATGGGAGCAAAACAGCATCACTGATCTGTTTTAAGTGAATCTTCTCTTGTCCAGCTCAGCTAAAAACCCAAAACACAGAATCCGTCAGCACGTCAGTGCCGCGCCTGTTTGTAACCGTTAGGCTGCCAGCACGTTTCAAATGACTTTAGCAGTTTAGATAACACACTTGACTGTCCTGCTGTTACAGACATGACCTGCATCGATGACAGTTCATTTACTGGATAATCACCAGATGTCCCTCGCCTCGCAAAACGTTTCGGGAAACCACAACAAACTTCAAGCTAGCAAGCTACAGTCTGAAAATGTAAAGTTTGAAAGAAAATTTTGGATCGTGGATCAAGACAGGCCTGCTTGGTTCTTTTGGGAAGGATTGTAAAGATTTACAAAGAATATGTTTACTGCATTTCCTCTCTAACTGGGAGCTTATGGGACCTATTGGTGGGATTGCTGTGGTCAAAGTACACACGGCGATACACTGGTAAAAGCAAATGACATTTAACCATGTATCCAGCTAATTTAAATAGCTCACATTAATGTGTTGTGGGAACAGTTAACTTCATTTAATATTGTTTGTGGCGTTTTCTTTCGCACCAAAACAAGGTCCTTCGCTGCGTCCGGAGCATAGCGCCGCCCAAGACGATTGTGATTGGTTTAAAGAAATGCAAACAACCCAGAGCGTTTTTTTTTCTTCTCTAATCCTGGAATGTATGTATGGTGTAGTCAGAACTTACTATGCAGCACTGTGGAGACAGGTCTGGCAATCCGATACTAGACATGAACTAACCACAGACGGTTGCCTTGTTAATGGCCTCACGGCGGTGCTTCGCTGCAGTTCATGGTGGTTCACGCTGCAGGATGAACATATAGGGGAAACACAATGAATATTTGACTTTTGACTATTTCTCCAGATGTAGCACACTTGTTTATGTCTTTCATTCTTGTTAGAGACACCTCCAACACATTCCCACTTGCTTCGCGTAAAATACGGACGCTTGGGCATGTGCCTTTGGCGCTTGGTCAGGACTGTCACTTTTGGCGTCACTTTTGACGTTCTGGGTCGGGACGTACGTTTAACTGGCATGCGGCACAAGAACGGGACAGTTAGGTTTAGGAACAGATGGTGTGTGGGGTTACAAAATGTACGTTTAACTGACATGCGGCACAAGAACGGGACAGTTAGGTTTAGGAAAAGATGGAGGGTGGGGTTACAAAATGTATGTTTCAGTGACACGCGGTACAAGAACAGGACACGAACCCCGATCTTCTGGGTGAAAGTCCTGTGTTGTTTGAACCATACCTCACCCATCAACCACCCCAGCCATACTCCCTACGCGGCATTTCAGGCTTTCATACTACTCACTACCGTTGTCGCTCTTAAAGTGATGGTTCGGAGTAATTCACCCTAGGGTCCTTTGCACCATAACCTCGAGCCAAACACCCCCCCAGAAGCTTTTTTCACCTGGGTCTAACATTGTGAGAGTTAGAAGTAAGCGTTATCAGCTGAATAGCTTAGCGCAGGGGCTAACGGACCCACGTTTGTATCTCGTAAATTACCCCACTAATAATGCCCGAAATGATACCAAACGTCTACAAGTAGTACAAATAGGTTATGCTCTCATAAAACGATGGATTGGAAAGTTTGTAAGTACACCAGAAGTTTATGTAAATAACACTTGCCTGCTGGCTTCTGCTCTCTGCTGTTGTTGTTGCTGCTGTAAGACGAGTGCTTAGGGCCGTCTACAAATTACAACACCGAAAAGAGATGCAAAAAAATATTTATTAATTAAATTTTTTTTTTTAAGTAAGTGCTGTAGTATAACTAGCAGGAGACAAGTAATAATTGAGGTAAGTTTGGAGACATTACCTTATTTAATCATTAAATTAATAAATATTTTTGTTGTAACTCTTTTCGGTGTAGTAATTTGTAGACGGCCCTAAGCACTCGTCTAACTGCAGGTAGCAGCAGCAGCAGCAACAGAGAGCAGAAGAGAGTGTTCATAAACTTCTGGTGTACTAACAAACTTTCCAATCCATCGTTTTACTAAGCATATTATTTGTACTACTTGTAGACGTTTGGTATCATTGTCGGCATTATTAAGTGGGGTAACTTCATAAGGTCCTCCCCTGCGCGATGCTAATCAGCTGATAACCTATTCTAGCTAACTCTTCCCAATGTTAGACCCAGGTAAAAAAAAAAGGTTGTTTGTTTTTTTGTTGGGGGGGGGTGTTGGGAAGAGCCTGGGGTTGATTACTCTGAACCATCACTTTAATACTAGGTCATGTTAAAGGGATACGCCACCGTTTGTTGAAATAGGGCTTATCACGGTCTCCCCTAGCTGTAGATAGGTGGGCCAACGCATTTTTTGTGCATGCATTGTTTTAGTCCGGTGCAACACCGGCAGCGCCGCCGCTAGTTAGCTTAGCGTAGTGAATGGAATCCTATGTTGCCGGTTAGCATGTTGTGAGTAAAAGTGAGCCAACAAAAGACAAAAAAACAACCTAATTACTTGCACTGAGACAAAAAATGCGTTGGCCCACCTATCTACAGCCAGGGTAGAGGGTGATAAGCCCTATTTCAGCAAACAGTGGCGTATTCCTTTAAAGCGCCACAGAGCTGCTCCTCTGCCCAGTGCGTTCCATACAGACGCTGAAGGGTGATTTTTGCTTCTTATCCGACGCTGAGAGCCACTGACCAAGCGTCCGTATTTGACGAGTTGGGAGTGTGAACGGGTTGATGCCTCATACCACAATTTTTGAGAGTAATAAATTCTATTTGGCTTTGAATACAGCGAGGCCCATGTTTACCAACAAGTGACGGTGAAATTTCTCACCTCTCAAAAGGTAAATATGTACTCTCCCACACTTCACTATCGCAGAGTGAGATAAAGAGGGGCAAAGAGAGACTGATAATGACTTAGACAGAGAGAAAGAGAGAGGCCAGATTAGGGGTGTAAACAGTGGTTGAATAAGCTGACAGTGTGAGCACAGCTGATAGTGTTTAAGTCACACTGTCTCCCTTCGTAGGTTCTGCATTGTTCTCTGCTGCCTCTGGCTGTGTTTTACAGCATAATTAGAGCTTATTTCACTTGAAAACACCCACGTGCTATACATTCCCATCTGCTTGGCACTCACTTCCTCCCTTATCCACAAACTAGAAGAGATGTGGTTAGTTTTTATGTCATTGTATTTCCATGATACCATAAATACGTAGATCTTCATATTCTGTAAAGAACTGTCTGCCTTTAAGTCAATAGGACTGATCACACACGCATAGTGGTGTTTTTTTTAAGCTATTGCTGTTTCAAGAAAAAGTGTGTGTGTGTGTGTGTGTGTGTGTGTGTGTGTGTGTGTGTGTGTGTGTGTGTGTGTGTGTGTGTGTGTGTGTGTGTGTGTGTGTGTGTGTGTGTGTGTGCAGTTCTAAACATCTAGTAGCTGTTTGAAGGAAAACGCCCTCTAGCCCACACATTCAATTTACACATCTGGTTTGTCTGGAACAAATAGAATTGGGTGGTTAGCGTGACAAGTGATCCAAGGGAAGTGTAGGGCACAAACATCACTGCAAAGGCTGCAATGGGTCATAATTTTTTTTTTCAATAGTTTGTCTCCCGTGGCACCAAACATTTTAGGAAAATATATCAAAAAGATCTTCAATGCATGCATAAATACAAATCTTTTCATCTAGCACCATCATCAGGTCAAACTTTCACTTAGTTTATTACTTTGGTTTATGACCCAACAACAAACCTAATGACTAATGACATTCCCATCAGCCTCAGCTGTATGTTGTGTTCACTGCTAATTAGCAAATGTTTTGGGAAGAATGGGAAGATGCCGACAGCGGAAACAGCTGATCACTTATTTAGCAAAGTTTTATCGCATTTTGCCGTTTCCATTTATCTTTAATAATGCAGTACTTCAAAATGCACATAAAAGTATGTGAATGGAGACCTGGCTTATATTTACTTCGTTGAAGTTCGGAAAAGATATTGGTCATTGTTAAAGGAAATAATCATTGACTGTTGTTGATGTGAGCCGCTGTCTCTGGTGTCAAAATCACACACATTGAAAGCCCAACTATCCACTTTGAACCTTAGTGGATACAACAAGTCTAAATTTAAAAATAGGTTGTTTGTCATCCTCCCAAAAGACCAATATGATTCATATGACCATTTCTTTATCTGCCAACACAATGCTCAGGGTTCGGATGGGTTTAGGCATCTTAAACTTCTTGGTTAAGGTTAGGGAATGATCACATTCATGGGTAAAAGAAGCCAAATTAACAGTGTTCAAGTCACACACTTTTGGACTGATTCTTAAAGCCTACTCAAAGCATTTTTACATAGTACAGGAATCATTCACTATTCGTACACTGTGGCCGATGCTGCCATACAAGGTGCCACCTGCTTATCAGATAAACCTTTACACACATATACACTCTGATGGTGGAGAATCAGGACACTTTAACACAGTACTGCAGGGTCAGGGATTGAACCACCAACCTTCCAATTGGTAGGCGACTGCTCTACAACCTGAGCCACAGCCGCCCTTGTTGAGCACGTCCATCCTTCCTGAACTTTTTCATACGGAAGAAAAAAAAAATGTTTTTATGCATTTGAACACGATAAATGAGAAAACTAAATCTTTTAGGAAATTCTCATAAGAACAACATCCACCCTAACTTAGAGAAAACAGTCATTGTTTGTCAAAACTACTAAAGGACACTTACAAGGAGATGCATATGTGAATCGTTGGATGGGCATTAGCTGCCGAGTGAATGTATCTGCCCTGTGTGAGTTTTCCTCTATCACGCTGTTGGGAGTCTCATAATTACAATACAAACATGGCCTCAGAGGTCAGCAAATTGGATGACGTGACTTAAAGCAACGTTTCAGAGCCAGGCAAATGAGACCAGCCTGTCCTTGTGGAAGTGCATATGCTGGATGAGTTGAGACTATTATCACTTGATAAAAGTGTGTACACAAAACGTTAAAACATCGTCACATCGGAGTTCCACAGCCTTCCCGGAGGGATGGAATGAGAAGGTATTTACTAAACATAAAGATCACCTGAAACTATATTTTTAAGACCTCTTGGAAAACAAAAATTAAAGAGCAAGGCTGGTGTGACCAGCATGTTTCTAATTAAACATAGCTGCAGAAATAGCAATACAGCCCATGATTGTTGGTTGTATGATCTTATCTGTGTCTCTTTTTGCATTTACCCGACACATTTCGGATTCAGGGATTCAAAAAGTAATTTTAATGCGAGTCATACAGATATGTGACAGCTTAAAGTGATGGTTCGGAGTAATTCACCCTAGGGTCCTTTGCACCATGACCTCGAGCCAAACACCCCCCCAGAAGCTTTTTTCACCTGGGTCTAATATTGGGAGAGTTAGCTAGAGTAGCGTTATCAGCTGAATAGCTTAGCGCAGGGGCTAATGGACCCACGTTTGTATCTTGTAAGTTACCCCACTAATAATGCCCGAAATGATACCAAACGTCTACAAGTAGTACAAATAGGTTATGCTCTCGTAAAACGATGGATTGGAAAGTTTGTAAGTACACCACTTGCCTGCTCTCTTCAGCTCTCTGTTGCTGCTGCTGCTGCTACCTGCAGTTAGACGAGTGCTTAGGGACGTCTACAAATTACTACACCGAAAAGAGATACAACAAAAATACTTATTAATTTAATGATTAAATAAGGTAATGTCTCCAAACTTACCTCAATTATGACTTGTCTCCTGCTAGTTATACTACAGCACTTACTTAAAAAAAAAAGTTAAATTAAAAATATTTTTGTTGCATCTCTTTCGTGTTGTAATTTGTAGATGTCCCTAAGCACTCGTCTTACGCAACAACAACAACAGCAGAGAGCAGAAGCCAGCAGGCAAGTGTTATTTACATAAACTTCTGGTGTACTTACAAACTTTCCAATCCATCGTTTTGTGAGAGCATAACCTATTTGTACTTGTAGAGCGCCTTGGTATCATTTCGGCATTATTAGTGGGGTAACTTACGAAAACGATAAAACGGTCCATTAGCCCTCGCGCTAAGCTATTCGCTGATAACGCCCAACTCACTACATCCCAGTTAGACCGAGGTGTAACTGAAGTTCTGGTTTTGGCTCGAGGTCATGGTGCAGCCAAGTCGTAATTTAACGAACCATCACTTTAAATACCACGAAAGAAGATGGGCTATTGTGATAGGTTGATTTGATAAATAATTTTGAAATTGGTGAGTCAAAGACCAAAGAGAGTATATAGGTGAATGTAATCTATTAAAAACTTGTTAAAAATGTTTGTTCTCACCTGTTGTTGTTGTTGTCATTGTGTATCTATATATTTTTTGCATTTATTGTAAATACTGAAATACAACAATCCTTGGTGGAGCTACCAGAGAGAAAGCATCATTGTGATCAGTGATCATTTATAGCTCCCTTTTTCAGGCTGTTGCACTATTGCCTAACAAGAGAAGTACGGAAGCCAGGATGTGCCAAGCAAGAGTAAAACAAATATGGTTGGTTTAAAAAAAGTAGCATCTTTACACTGTCAAATCTGACTTTAGTGGTTGTTTGGATGGATATACAGATTAAGCATGGTCCATGACAAAGCTGTTTTGGAACGGATTTCCTTCAGACAAATGCCAATTTAGACCAGGAGTAGGTTTTACATGTGTTTGGAAAGCCAGCCTTTGGTGTAACAAGCCTAAAGCCAGGAAAGAACATCAATATTGATTGATTCTGCAAACAGGAAGGACTTCTTTCTTGTGAGCAAAGGAGGAAACAGTTATATATCATATGTTATAGAGCCACAAAGAGGAAGGAGGTCAGGGTGGTTGGATGTGACAACAACAGGTTGGACACAGGACACTGCTGTTCTTTCTCTTGGGTTTCCTACCCACAGTCAACACTGGTTTCTTGGTTAAGGTCCTGGTGCCTAACCAAATCTTTTTGTAATAAACATAACCACGTTAACATTAGAGGTGTCTGATCAGATGTTTGCAGCAGAGATTTGTAATGATTTTGGAAGGCACCGACAAATTATGTCGTCCTGTTGATATCGGTGTCAAATCTGAAACGTGTCGTTCTGGAGCACATCTATAAAACAGTTAGTTTTTTTTATTTTATCCAGGGAACTAATGTGATCAAATGTGGTGAAGCACATCAAGACAACGTAAATGTGCAGACTTATTATTAATTTGTACACTTAAATTAATAATTTCTGTGCAAAAATGTTGCGTGTGCATCCTATGCAACCTGCTGGTTTAAAGTATTGGCACCTTTTTTCATTCTAATTCAAGCACCGGATTAGAAAATGTAGAAATTTAAAAAACCTACCGCCAGTTTCAATCCCTAATTTATCTTCTTGGAAATGGCACTAATGAAGCCATACTGGTTAATGCCAGTTGATCAGCACCTGTATCTGAGTATTTAAGGCTGATCTGGAAACAGTGCTCTGATGTGGCAGAGTGCCAAAGTGCCAAACGAACCATCTGGCATTTTTCAGAGAAAGACTTAATCTTCATCATCCAACATCCCCCTGGCTCCATCGTATTCCTTTTCTCCATTATCTTCAATGCTGTAAATGTCAATATCAAGGAGGGTTGACAGATGATTTCAGTCCCCCCTCCCCCACCACCACCACCACCTCTCCCAAACACACACACACACACACACACACACACACACACACACACACACACACCTAACCACACACAAATACACATCAATAGCAAACCCATGCTTTACTAATCAGCTTAGCATTCTCTCGCTCTGTCTCTCACCCCACTTGTAGTGTAGGATTGATATCTGATTATGTTGTGTCACTCATCCAGATGGACCCATGTTCAGACACACACCCGCCCCACCCTACACCACACCTGACCTCTGACCTGCTGTAGTGTTGCCTTGGAAACCTGTTCCGTGGAGATGAGGAGGGCCAGGATGGAGAGGTGGGGAGATCCCATGAGGAGGAGGAGGAGGTAGGGGGAGGTATCTGTGTTTGGTATTCCGGGCCAATCTCACGGCTGGTTAAGATCCATGAATAGAGAGTGAGCTGGCCATGAACGTCTCAACCCCCATCTCATTCCTCACTGTCTCTTCTCTGTGTCTTTTCTTGGGTACTCCACCTCTTTCATACTCCTCTGTCTTTTCTCTTTCTCTCCTGCTTTTCTCTGCCCTGGTGCCAGACAGATGGTTCAGAAAGCAAACATTTGTCTGAAGTTTGGAGAGCATCCCTTACCACCTTAATAAATAAACTGGAGGAAGCGGGAGATTTCGTAAATACAACATGTTCTTTTTGAATACAGATGCACTGATCCATTGCATGTATACATAATGAGACCAGCCCCTTGCCAGTTTTTAGACTGGCACACTGTCACACTCTTAACAAAAAGGCCACTTGCATAGCATTATTGAACATGTTGAGGATGTTGGAACAACAGCAACTTGGAGAAGGCTCACGACCGTGTCCTCTGGGGAGTCCTGTGGGGGTTACTGTGGGAAATTGGGGTACCGGGGTCGTTGCAATGATCCATCCCGTCCTTGTAACCAAAGTCAGAGCTGTGTCCGTATACTCAGCACAAAGTCAAGCACCTGTTTGCCAGGGTTTTCCCTTGTCAGCGATTGTGTTTGTGATTTTCATGGACAAGATCTCAAGGTGCAGCTGAGGGGAGGAGAGCTTCCGGCTTGGGGGATCTTAGAATTGTGTCTCTCTCTTTGTAGATGATGTGGTTTGGTTGGTTTCATGAGACTGTGACCTCCAGGACAGGCTGTTTGAAGCCGCGTGCAAAACATTTGGGATGAGAGTCTGTACCTCTAAATCTGAGGCTATGGTTCCTCGCTGGAAAATAATATATTGCTGCCTCCGGGTTGGGAGTAACTGCCCCAAGCCAAAGAGTTCAAGTATCTTGGTGTTTTCTTCACGAGTGAGGGTAAAATGGAGCAGGTGATAGACAGGCGGTATGGTGCGGCATCAGCAGTGATGCAGGTATTGTGCCAGATCGTTGTGGCGAAGAAAGAACTGAGTCAGAAACCAAAGCTCTCAATTTACCAGTCCGTCTATGTTCAGACCCTCACCTATGGTCCTAAATTTGGGTAGTGACCGAAAGAATGAGATTGCAGATAAAAGCAGCCAAAATGAGTTTCCTCCGTAGATGGCTGGGCTCAGTTTTGAGATAGGGTGAAGATCTCAGACATCCGGAGGGATTTCGGAGCAGAGCCGTAGATCCTTTGCATAGGGACCAGTTTAGGTGGTTCAGGCATCTTATCAGGATGCCTCCTGGGTGCCTCCCGTTAGAGGTTTTACGTGGACGTGTAACTGGTCGTCCCAGAACACACTGGAGAGATTATATATCTCGTTTGGCCCGGGAATGTCTCTGGGATCCCCGGTGATGAGGCACTGTATAATCTGAATACAATGGATATATGGATGGAGCAATAGCAAAAAACATTTTTGTACTTTAGTGTCATTTTTGTAGTTTGGGTTATCCTTCCTTTTGGTTATATTGCACTCACCAAAGTAATTGCTCAGATCTGGGAAAACGTCAATATCCAACTTAGTCTGATGGGGCAAAACACATGAGCTATCCAACAAGCCAAGACAAGCTAGATACAAAGTCATTAGGATTCATTCTCTGGGCACCAAGAATATACTGTATGTATCAAATGTCATGGCAATCTATCCAATAATTGATTGGAAACTTTAACAAAAGCCAAAAGTGGTGCTAGAGGTATGTCAGACCAAAAATGGAGAGATCAACTGAACTAAACTACTATATTTGGAGGTACATCCAAATGGGTGCAATCTAAAAATATCAGTAATAATCCTTCATGTAAATTTTAACTTTGCATCTGAGAAATCATGTTTTTCCATCCCATTGACATAGCAGAATGCCCTAAATACTACAATAACTATAAAAGAGATATTTGCTTATTACAATCCAGCTCTGTGTCATGGCAGTGTGGGCAGTGTGCCTTCCATCTGTGGCGCATTTGGACAGAGTGCAGAGCAGACTGTGGTCTACTGGATGGCGCAAAACGTTTCAGATGACACAGAGTGGAATAAACAACAACAGTATCCCTTAACTTTGATCCCCAATGCTAGAGTGAAGAAGCCAGTCAAAGGCGCAAAATAAAATGCTTCGTTGTTACAATTGGAAACAACACATTAAACTATTACTTGTCGAATGCATCCAAAGTGACCCACAATCCAAATTTAACCTGCCGATTGTATTGTCAGGTTTGTAAAGGGTAATCAGAGGACATCACAGAATTGTAAGCTTTTGATCTGATGTTTCCTATTGAAATGCACATTGGAAATCATAGGTTAGATCTTTTCTTATGTTCTTATTGTACTTTTGTATGTTTATGAACTAACCCAATGTTGTCTGGCATAGATAGTAAGTGCTAACTGTTGCTAGGTGCTGTCGTAGTGCTCCATGCACAAAATAAGTGTGACTAGTAGTAGTAGTTTATTTTGAACATATACATATATATATATAAAAACACATACATATATAAAATTAAAATGACAGATAAATATGGACATCTACTTCTCCGCACAATCTACCAAAATGATTGTAAGTAATTCAAATAACAAGTTCCCATGTTCAAAAAGGAGTAGGAAGAAGTTCATAAACAAACTTTTTTGGTCCTACCCCCTTTCTCTATTTTTATCTTTTAGTTAAATACAAAACAATTCAACACAATTCTTCTTTACATACACGTACACCATATATCTACCTACCTACAGCTCACATATACCCATGCATACACAGACACAGATGCATACATACATGCATACACACCACAATGGCTCCTTTTTTGTGATTTCCCTGTGTTGTTTTGTTGTATGTTAACATACCACTCTACTATCCAAGGTACCCTTGAAGAACCCTCCTCCCTCTGTGTGTAATCTATGTAGAAAAATGATGACTTTCAGATGTGTGGGTGATCTTTTCCAAAACTCCTTGAAACTAATGGGGTGTACTGACAAATAATTTTGCACTCCTATGGGGCACAGAAACACAGTCTTAAGTATTAAAGGCCAGTAACCGCTCTTCATATGTAATCAATTATACCCCCACCCCTACACACACACACACACACACACACACACACACACAGTTACAAATTACCACTTTACCAACATGTGGTGTCTTCATAGCTACAGAATAAAGTATTTGTAAAGATTAAAAGTCTTAAATGCATAACATCAATTACATGTAAGATGAAAACAAAACTATATTTCACAAACACAACACAAAGGAAATCAGCCTTTAAAAATGTATCCAGAAACATTGCACATACAGAATTTCAAGCCAAAAACCTCCTCAGATAGATCTTCTATTTTGTCCCATGCAATGCACACATGCACACATGGAGGCTAACAGTAACAGAGTTCAACAGTGTTGACAGCAGCCTCCTCTGCAAATATTTAGCCGAGAAGGCTCAGTCTAATCTCCCAGCATGCACTGGGCTGATGCTCAGTTATCCAGATGGACAGCTTTGCTGGGAGTTATTTGGTAAACAGCTCTCATATGTTCCGCTATGTTGCAATCCAGACAAATACATGAATAACGTAGCCAACAAGTGGAGCCAACAGCTTCCTTTTTCTAAAGTCTTGTGAAAATGATCTTGGTTCAGTTTAATTTTAATGCAGTTTTTGCCGATTGCTTACACATTGAAATCAAAAGTATTACACAGTTATCAAAACCTTACACTCAAGGAGCAAAACAATGGCCCAGATGTGCACCACTATAAGCACAATGTCAGCTTCACACTTTTTGCAAAACAATACACACAGTGATTTGCAAAACACTAAACACACTTGTATACATTAGACACAGAAGTATATCATGATGTCACTTCCTTGTAATTCCAAAGCTCTGACTGTCAAATGACCACACCTATGAGCCAATCTGTGAAACACAGCCGTCAGGTGCGTAAACACTTGATTGCTTAATTGGAGACACACCATTCAGGTTTAAAATGCAGCAGGTAAGTCTAGTATTTTTTGCACTTTGTATTTTTGTTTTTACTGTAATTGTAACCTATACTGGATACAGTATTTTATGTTTGTCTGTTATTTGCTGAGCTAACAGTGTTATGCACACTACTTTAGTAGCTGTATGGAAACTGGGACATGTTTTGTTGTGATTCTCCATGTTGAAATGTTGACTGATTTGGGTATATGGAGAGAAACATATTTTCCTCAGTCTGCAGCATTGGTCTTGTGTAGTGTTTGGTGAACTTATTGTATATTTTCACTTTCTCTGTGTACTTACAGTTTTTCTTGATTGCTTTGACCTGCTTAAGGAAACTGGGATCCGCTCGGTTTTCATCATCACTGTCTCAGCAGAGCATAAGACACCTCTTGCAAATGTGTTAACCCTTTCTCATGGGATTGACACATTTTCCCCACCCTTTTGCAGAACAGTTAACACAGATGTCATTCAAGCAGTCCAAACTCCATTGTTTTAGCTATGGTAACCGAACAGAAACCATATGTTCCTAAATATTAGAAACTACCTACATCAGTATGAAATCACTGAAGCACCTGTTTGGTACTCCTTCACACAAATCTTCAATTAGCAATCAGTCTGCAGGCCTTAAAGGTGCAGCATCTGTGTTGTTCTTTGCGAACATGGAATGGAAGAGGTCTAAGACAGAAGAGACTGCGTATCAATAGTGGCTATTTCCAGCCCAGTCTCATGGCAGTTTGTGATATGGTCACGTTATTGAATCTATTGAGTTGTGGACAGGACACGATAATGTCGTTTTTTTGTGTGGTGATTACGAAAGCAATGTATTTCAATAGGAAGCATATTTCGTGATCACAGAACGATGACGGTAGCGAGTAGTATTGATAAGGCGAAAGTCCGCTCAGGGAGGTTGGTCGGGGTGGTGGATGGGTCAAACAACGCAGGACTTTCACCCCGGACACCGGGGATCGCGTTCCGAGTGTTGCAGTTCCTAACCACAACCGTCCCGCTGTTGTGGCGTTTCATTTCCCCGTTGTTGTGTGCCCCTGCGCCCGGGGATTGCGTCCCGCGAGTGGCGGCCCGTCCCGTTCCGTTGTTGTGGTCGGCGTGTGGCGCCTCATTTCCCCCGTTGTTGCGTCCCCCAGAGCAGGTTCGAAAATCGTGACCTGTACACGTTCAAAATTCGTGACGTGTACACGAAATAAACGTCAAAATCATGACCTGTAAACGAATCAATAAATCTAAATAACGTGACTATTTCACGACCTGGCGTGAGACTAGGTTGCTATTTCTTATACTCTACAGTAATAGAGGTTTATACTTTACTGTAATAGATTATATTTTTAATTTCTTATACTCTAATAGATTTTATTTTGGTTTACATGTATTTTGTGTAATATTTACTGTATTTCAGTTTTCAGCCACAGTTTGAAAATAAGAATCAATGGAATCAATAAAATTAGCTTCAAAGCATTTCTGATTCTGGATCCAAATCTTTGCAAGAAGGCACATTTGACAACAAATGGCACTGGCATGAAAGCTACGTTCAGTAATAGGCTGCAATGACGAGCAATGGTGCGCTGATTCGCACTGAGTGCTGTATTTAGTATTTTGTTATCCACTGTGTAATGGTTGATTGGAAGAGCTCATACACTTGTTTGCAAGTTGTGTTGTTTGAAGGCAAAATTTGCTTTTGTTGCATATTTTAAATGTTTTGGCACAGCCCTTTGCAAACAAAATGTGTCATTTTGACCATGAGTGCCACTGTTTCAGTGTGTTGAAAATTATGGAGTTTGAGTTGACTGCTGCGTCAATCCAATCAAGAAAAACTGTAATTTACAGTACTATAATCATTGAGAAGTAGAATTGCTAAAAGGGTTTTAGGTTAGCAACAGCAGTGTGTAACTGGTTCAAACAGAACTCCGTCATATGAAACGTGTGTTTCATATGGTAACAAAATATGTTTTTTATAAATTAGTGGGTGTGTGGTTGTGTGCTAATTGTGTGTAGTGTTCTGAAAATCCAGTCCCTGCTTTCAAATTAGCAATAAAAAAAACTGTAATACAGAAACAGTGGTGGAATGTAACTAAGTACATTTACTCAAGTACTTAAGTACAAATTTGAGGTACTTTACTTTACTTGATGCCACTTTCTACCTCTACTCCACTACATTTCATGGTTATAAGTCATATTTCTCTGAAATTTCTGCCTCCACTCCATTACAATGTTGGTGAATGGAATTTCATATGCGGTGCTCACAGCATTTAAATATGACATTTAAAGAAATATCTACTGCAACATGTCTTTCCAAGATCAATGTCCTCATTACTCTGAATACTCCTCAGACTTCTGTGCTTTTACAGTTTGTGTTTGAAATACTTTCTATCGAAAAAATTTGGATTACCCACAAGGAAAAGTGCTGTTAAATTTATTGAAATGAAAAAGCAAAGCTACCTGCATGGGGTAAGTGAGAAAGTGAGACTGCAGTAAGAATGTGTCTGATCAGGATATATGTCAGAGTTCTGCGTCACAAAGAATATTAGTGGGTCGCAAAGGTATAAACTGGAAAGAAGAAAAAAATATATAACCATATATCAGCCATGGACCTTTTGTAAAACAGCATCAACAGACATTTTAAGCATTTAAATGTGTTATTGTGAATTTGAAAAACCAAGTATCATTACCTAAAGTTATATTTGTGTAACCTCTTTTGCTTACACCCTTTCAGTCTTCAGCTTATCCAAAAATTGTCTGGAAAGAAAACAACGTTTTTTGATTTCTACTAATTCTTTAAAAGTAACTTGAGGAAAGAGATGTTAACCAGGTGAGTAAAATAAGAAGTGCAAGGACATTCTGTATGAAGCTCTGAAAGTATCATTACCTTATATCATATTTGTGTAACCACTTTTGCTCACACTGCCTTTCAGTCTTCAGCTTTTTTGAACATTGTCCGAGGGAAAAAAAACAGAATGTTTTTTTATTACTACTAGTTCTTTAAAAGTAACTTGAAAAAGAAGATGGTAGAGCAACGACATTCTGGATTGTCTTTCACTAGACTTCACTACTGCTTCATTCCCTGCCAAGGTTGAAATTTCCATTGCTAATATGAACTTTGCATAAGTGCTTATAATGGTAGCGTTGATTCAGCCTGGTTATTGTTTTTCCACTAAAGTAAAGCAAAGCTGAGAAAATTCCTGGGTAAATATAAACTTTGCTTAAGTACTTATATGGCTGTTTTCTCTCTCCCATATGGCGGCCAAAGGCACAAAGCCTTGGGGGGAATACCAAGCAGATCAGCTAAGCCCCCCCCCGCCAGTCCCCATCCACTAGACAAAGAGGCAGCTCTTCAAAGCAGCGCTGGGCCCTTTAAACAGTTAGCAGCAGCGAGGGCTTTTTAAACGTGACAGTGTTTGAGAATACTTTGCAGCACTAAACCCTTGAAGATCTCCCACACTGCTCACTAGTCGTCAAAAAGGGAAAATTGACAAGATGAAGTGATGGCTATTAGGCTTAGTAGTGCTGTCACAATTCCGAATTTTACTGAACAATTCATTGTCTTAGAAGTAATTGCGATTAACTATATAAGTATCTCTTTCAGTCAAATATAAAAGTATTTATTTATGTAGTTATTTTTTCAAAACAAATACAGTTTTGAATGAATTCCAGGATGCATCTAATGGTTACATCACTGTCATGTGGCCCAGATAATGTAGTAACTCAAAAACACAGCCTATGAAGTAAACCATGTCTTTTATTATCATAAGACACCGTCTTTTCTTCTTAAATTAACATAAACTTGACAAAACCATCAACAGTCCTTAGCTCATGTTAGCAATGTATACTGAGTATACTGCAGGGGGGGGCACCAAATTATTGTTTTTTTTTTAAAGCCTTTTTGTGAAAATACCCATTGATGATAAGCGTACTGGCCTCTAGGTAAGGTAGTCACTAAGGTAGCCATCCACAGATACAGTTCCAACTTAAAGGGTAAATACCGTTTTTTTCAACCATATTTTCCTATGTTTTTGTGTCTAAGTGACTGATGGGAACAACAATCTTTGACATTGGTCCAGTATTAAGCGAGATCGCTGCAGTCGGCGGCGGCGATAACAAGCTACAATGTAAGTTAATAGGGCAATTGTCCTGCTTGTATTTACCCTCACAAAAGTGCTCGTTTTGCCACTGACAGGCTCAGATTATTATTCTGACAACATTATGGAAAGGATCCCTTCAGAGATAGACCTTTAAAACCTCTTTGAGACCTTTCTGTTTAACCAGAAACAGCTCTTTTTTAAACATAAAAACAGCCGCGAAATTGCATTCGCTAAACCAACCAGACTCCATGTAATACAGTAATTTTAGCATCTTAAAATACACTTCATTCAAAGTTCACAGAAACAAAATAAAACTATTAAAAGCCGTTTTGGGTCATCTTTCCACTTTTCCAACCATCACAACTCTAGTTTTGGTTGAAATAAACAGACTTTACCGATTTACACATGACACTACGTTGGCTGTATACACGGTATATATGGTTCAACCAGATTAACAATTGAGAGGGCAGAAGGAGAAAAAGATCCATCTGAGCAACAGTTGAAAGGAAAGAAGAGAATAAATCAGGTATCATTGGTAAAAGAAGCTGGAAGCTTAGCATAGAAATGTGGGCGAATTTAAATGGGAACAGGTTCCTGTTGCAGGGTCAAGTGCACAATAATACAGCCAATAACAAGCTGGAGTTAACAGACGTGTTGCTTCAGCAAAGCTCTTCTTCAAACTTCACAACAGAAACAGGTTAGTCCAGGGTTGGCACTATTGGAATATCAGCTGCATAGTATGGACTGACAAATCGCATTTTAAATCTCTTCAATGTAACCAGGGTCACTTACACTTTTCTTGACTGGAAAACTAATTCAAAATCCAAGTTCCAACAGCATTCTCTGCTGTCATGCAACACTGTGGGGCCAGCCACTAAAAAGAAGTTTGAATTGTTTCTTCTTTTGGGGACCAAACTATTTCAAATTTTAAATAATACATTTTGTGTCTGAATTATACTGTTTGTTTTTTTATCTCCGTTAAATAGTTATTATAGAACAAATATATACCTGTTTATATTGTATCTTATAAACTATAGGGACAATGAGATTTTGTAAATAGTGTTTGTTTGTTTTTTAAGAAAAAGATGACTGTAAAGTTCATACATATACAGAATACATGGTATCTATGGTGACATATTGATTACCACAGATCAGACTCAGCCAGGCATCAGACATTGCTGCTTATGTGTAAGAATAATTGCTGCGAGCTGCAGGGAGATTAACGAGTCCAGTTCCTGCTGTTGCACGACTTTATGGCAGGAGTGTGAAGTGTTATCATTAGTAATGTGATTAACACCCTTTCCACAGGAGCGGTAGGGGCCAGCGCTTTGTGTGAGTGTGTGTGTTTTGTGTGTGAGACAGAAAAGAGACAATTATGTGTTGGGATTGGAGGGGGGGGTGTCTTTTGTCATTCTCACTCGAGCCTTTAATATCTAAGAATGATGGTGTGTTGCATTTGTTGCAGGGGGCCCACCTCTTCCACAGCGCTATAATTACCTTGTTAATATATTAGCGAGCAGCATTGATTACCTGGCTAATCCGATCACTGAGCCTCCAATTGATCCTTCTGCAAGCAGCCCGACAATAAGCACTTTGAGCAAAGAGGCGCTCAATAGCCCATCCACAATTGGCTCTCTCACAGCTTAATTGGCTAAAATAAACCAAACATTTTGGTTTCCTTCTCAACCGCCGGATCAATGGAGGGAATGAGGCCTGAATTCAGATGACTTTCTTAACAAGTTCAGCTGAGTTTTTTTTCATCCCTCTCCACCTCCAACGTGTCATTTTCTTATGCATTTTTCAATGATTTGTTTTGGGGCATTTCCACCTCACAGAGAAGAGAGACAGGGAGCATAGGAGTGTGCGTCATGGGTCTCACAAAATGTGACATGGGCATAAACTCTGAAACATAGATGTTGTTTTGTGGAAAGGGATTAACATCCTTCTCGTACATGTTTTTCATGTGACTAAGCTGAGCTTAACCAATAGTTAGGCTTGGACAAGCAAAGCAACTTTGGCTAGGAGAAGATTGTGTTCGTGATTGTGTTTGCCCTGCCTTTAGTCTCGCTTTGCAATAGACCTTCCTCCACAGCGCTATGGAGGAAGGTCTTGCTAGTCCACACAGCAAGACAGTCCATTCCGGGATGGGAGAAAAACGTGCTCTGGTTTATTGGCATTTCTTAAAACCAATCACAATAGTCTTGGGCGGCGCTAAACGCCGGATGGAGCCACGGTGGCGCTGCAAAATAGCCTCGGGAAGGAACTTGTTTTGGTGGAACGTGTACGTTCAAAAGTTGTTTTTTTAGTTGTGCAACAGAAAACTCAGATTAGACAGGTAGTCGAGCTAGCTGTCTGGATTTACCCTGCAGAGATCTGAGGAGCAGTTAACCATAGTCCTGAGAAATCCACCGGAGTTTAGAACTCCAACACAAAGAAAGCGGAAGGTGACTGACATCCAGCGGCATTTCCGGAGGCAATGGAGCAATCCCGGAAGTGGAACGTCATCTATATAGAATACCCTGCCTTTGACAATCTATTATGCCAGTGTTTCTCAAACTTTTTAAACCACGTACCACTTTCGAAAATATTAGGCTCCCTAAGTGCCATCATTATGGCCCACGTTAAAATAGAGTAGCGTAGGCCTATCCTATTCAGCTACAGACAGTTCACGCAGGAGGCAGGTTTATTCCTAAACCTGCCTCACTGTACTTCCTCTGTCCCGCTCCAACTGAAGCCAAATTTGAGGTGACTTGGGTCTTATCTGCTTACTGTTTTGCATCATATGCTGCTAGCAGGAGCTGTGGAGACTTCATCGCCGCTGATTCAGTAGCGACTAACACTTGTGCTTGTCCAAACCGTTCTCACTCCCAACTCGTAAAATAATGACGCTTGGTCAGTGGCTCAATCATGCTCGATGGTGTTTTTTGCCCCCAACTGCTCCTTCCAGGCAGCGCTGCGACCGCTGCCTTCAAGGCACCTAACCCTAACCATAACCATAACCATAACCAGTGCCTCTCAACGGCGCCTTCCAGGCAGCGCTGCCTGGGAGGCGCTATTGGGGGCAAAAAACACCGATAAACCTCAATCACCCTTCAGTGTCAGTATGGAACACACCTGTCAGACCTTAAGACTTAAAGTCAGGAGGTTGGTTGGCGTGGTGGATGGGTCAAACAACACACGACTTTCACCCAGAAGACCTGGGTTCATGTCCCAATCTTGTCCCACAGTCACTAAAGAGTACATTTTGTAACCCCACCCACAATCTTTTCCTAAACCTAACTGTCCCGTTCTTGTGCCACATGTCCGTTAAACGTACGTCCCGACCCAGAGGGTCAAAAAGTGACAACAAAAGTGCCAACCAAGCGTGTCTAAATATGACGCCAAAGGGCTAGACGCGAGTCCCGAGAGCGTCAAATAGTGATGGCAATAGTCCCAACCTATGTGACGCTAAAGGAGACTTTTTTCGTCAATAACTAGCGCCAAAGGCACCTGACCAAGCGTTGCTTTTTGACACGATGGGAGTGAGAATGTGTTGGCTCGTCCACTATAGTTTCAACAGGGCTGCTCGAAATATGCTCCTCCTCATCCACACTTCTCTTCCTAATAGTTCCTTTTTGGAGCCATCATTGCAGTCTTTTTTTTAACCATTCATTTTACCTCTGCTTACTGTCCTGCCATCAGATCTAATCATGGATGTATGCACACTCCGTTCATGAACCTAACTATGTAGCAAGCTGATATTAAATATTACATAAACAAACACTTATTTGTAGCATTTCACTCAGTAACACTCTCTTCAGTGACACTTGGTTGTAAAGCACTTTGAGCTACACTCTCTGTATGAAAGGTGCCATATACATATGAACACTATCAAGTTCCATTATGGGAAGTGTAGGATTCACCTTCGTTGGTTTAGTGTTTTTGGAGCTTGACTCATAGGGACTAAAAGTAACTGCAGTTTCCTGTCTTTTTGGGTTTAGTGCACAACTATTAAATCTATTGTGAACCGAAATTGGTATGGGGGCCGGATTAAAACCTGCGAGGGGCCAGGTTCGGCCCGCAGGCCTTGAGTTTGACACATGTGCGTTAGGGCAACACATTACTTACTGTATTAAAGGGGAGCTCCACCAACTTTACACATCAGTCTGTTTACGGGTGTTGCGGCGTACTACTGCATATCTGAAAGAAAAGTTGTATAAAGCCTTTACTGTCTCCAGAGGGAGCTGTGTGAAGTCTGAGGAATGTCCTCAAGTGATGTCACACGAGTCAGCGTCAGATGGGTCTGATGGAAATGAAAAGGATCTGAGGGTGTGGAGTTAGAAACAAGTGAGTTTACCAGATGCTCTCATCTCTGCTGAGGGCGAGAAAATCGAGACTACATGAGCTGCCAGCAACATAACACACCCAAATCTCAAATTGAACTGTAGGCAGTCGAGTTGCATTGTGGGTAATGTAGGTGCCAGATTTAATATAGGAATAAGAATGTTTGGAATAAAAACTTGTTTTTAAAACTGTCATGAGTCAACATGAACATTTATAAATATGATGCAAGTCAGCACCAACATACCTCATTTACTCTCTATTGTCACTCTTTTCTTACCCAACTTGTGTCTTTCCGTCTGTCGATCTGTCTGTCTGTCCGACTGTCCGTCTGTCTGTCTCTCTGTCTGTCTTTATGTCTGTATGTCTGTCTCTCTATCTCTCTGTCTTTATGTCTGTATGTCTGTCTCTCTGTCTCTCTGTCTGTCTGTCTGGCCGTCTGTCTGTCATAATGTTTGTCTGTCTGTCTGTCTGCTTCTCTCTGAGGCCCATGTAAAGGCCAGCTGGTGGCAGCCAGCAGCTGAGGACCATAAATCAGACGTGGAGGCAGAATTCCTTACGCCGCGTTGGCATTCATTTTGTCAGCCATGAAATAAAGATGTAGCTGAGCAGGAGGTCAGAGCATACAGAATCCACACCCCCTAAAACAACCACAACCTGCACCCTTCTAAAAATCTTTATCCTTCCTCGGTGACTTTCGCTCCACAGGTAGCTGCTCTCATCACCCCTTCATTTGTGTGGTCTGCCTTGTCTGGCCATGATTTACGATTGGGTTTGACTGTTATGGGTTGCTGACGGAGAATTGCAGTATCTCTGGAAGCCCGGTGAACGTGGTTATGAAGAACTCTTTGTAGGCACATTAAACCAAGATCTTTTTCATATATGTTTGATGCTCTCGAGAGAAGAATGTTTTTGCTCATATTTACAGTATATGTGTAAGGATCTCATTATCTTGTTGTGTCAAGACTTCAAACTTTTATCTCGTTTATTATAATTTTATTATGACAGTATTTCAAGATAACAAAGTTTTGTTATGTGAAGGCCTACTTTCTTTCTCCTCTGTAATTGATGGTCTTTTGTCCTGTAGGAAATAGTACAAGATAAATTAATCCATAATGAAACCCACTTTGACAGTCCATGAAGTACAGAAACATGTTACCCTGTTCGCTTAGTCTATATCCATGACGTTCCACTTCCGGGATTGCTCTCGTTATGCAGGGAATTCCGCTGGATGTCACTCTTTTCGGATGTCAGTTTTCGGATGTCCCGTTACCTTCCGCTTTCTTTGTGTTGGCATTCTAAACTGCGGTGGATTTCTGAGGACTATGGTTAACTGCTCCTGAGATCTCTGCAGGGTAAATCCAGACAGCTAGCTAGACTATCTGTCAAATCTGAGTTTTCTGTTGCACGACTAAAACAACCTTTGAACGTACACGTTCCACCAAAACAAGTTCCTTCCCGAGGCTATTTTGCAGCGGCACTGTGGCTGCGCTCGGTGCTTAGCACCGCCCAAGACAATTGTGATTGGTTTAAAGAAAATTCCAACACAAAGAAAGTGGAAGGTGACGGACCTCTGGCCGAAAATGAGGGACATCCGGCTAAACCTCCAGCGGCACCTGAACAATCCCGGAAGTGAAACGTCGTTGATATAGACTAGCTTAGACAATAATACTACTATACTACAATAACAATAATACTACTATTTAAGTTGTGATCACAACAAACACAATTTATGAATATTTATCCCTAGACAGATTCAATAAAAACTAAATAAGAGCACCATTTGTTGTGTCAAGATAATGATAATTAAAAAGAAAATAATATAACCTTGTAAATATAAAGACTTCGTTCAGCAAAGTTTTCTTCCTAGAAGGCACAAACAACTAAAAAATGTATTTTAATTCCCCCTAAGGCTGCACTAATCAATATTTTTATATTGACAATGGATCAAATGATGTGTAAACTGAATGGGGTCACTCATTCATGAACCCATTGAATATTATTACCCATACAGTAGTTCCCCACAGCTCAAGTGTAAGCATCTTTCCTGTCATTGTGTTGGTTTTACGGCTGATCAGCCTGGTTTCCAGCAGCAGCTCTAATAAACCCACTGCAAACTACCTGCTCAGCACCAGCCAAAGTTAGCGACTGGTGAACATAGTGAAGCATTTAGTAGCCAAGAAGCCAGGTATTTTTCTCAGGAGTTGGTGGAGACCAAAGCAGAACAATATTCACTCTCCCTAAAAGCAAGGTGAATATTGGGACTTACACAACTGAATGAATTTTGCTCCATGTCTGCTAGATGTGTAAGTAGCCATCATATTATTTCACTAAAGGGTAATATGGATTTATTTTTTTTAACTTGGACCTCATTTCCACATTCA
This sequence comes from Perca fluviatilis, assembly GCF_010015445.1. Taxonomy (NCBI): domain Eukaryota; kingdom Metazoa; phylum Chordata; class Actinopteri; order Perciformes; family Percidae; genus Perca; species Perca fluviatilis. Next base: position 10,291,830 of record NC_053118.1, on the reverse strand, counting down.
AAGATTCAAAATCTTTTATGAATTCAACAATGGGGAAATTCACACTATTGCAGCAGCAAGGGATAGGGGGAAAAGTACAAGACACAGATAAACAAACAATAAATAATGCATGTGTGTCTAATAGACTGATGTGACCAAATATTTTTGAAATTGGTCCAGTATTGAGCGAGAACGAAGTGACTGGCCGGCGCCAACCGAGCTGCAATGTAACCTAATGGGCCAAGGAATACGGGTGGCCATCGAGTTATAATGACCTCCATCTTAATTGTCGAATCATTAAGACTAAATATTGAGCCATGGCACTAAAAATCTTTTAGATAACTGACCTATTATTTCTGTACTCCAAAACAACAAACTACCGGAACGCATTTTTCCCCGATTCACGGTCCACTCTCCACAACGTTGTCTTTGGAGAATTGGTGTCACCTCGTGAGATTAATAAAGATTTTTTTCAGATTGATAAAAAACTAAATTACCCTTTAATCTATTCACCATATCAGCTTTATAAGTTGATAATATGTCACGGTTGTGTTTATGGCTTAAATGCTTGCTCTTGGGGGAATTACTGGAATTGTTGGGTCTTTGTATATTATGGAGTGTGGTCTAGACCTACTCTATCTGTAAAGTGTCTTGAGATAACTCTTGTTATGATTTGATACTATGAATAAAATGTAATGTAATTGAAATTAAATGTGTGAATTATTACAGGATAATGTCCCCTTACACACAGGGTGCGATTTGTGAAGAAAGCAGAGGGGGGGATGTTTTTTGATCATGTACAACAAAACAAAACATGCAAGAATTAATTTCCCCCTTCCAATACCATGGATATAGAGCCACGTGGCCAGCCATGCCAAAACACTTCAATAAATAATCTCAAAATGAAATAGCCCAATGTGGTGACACCATAAAACACAGCGCTTTCAAGACGGAGTTCAGTATGCGGTGAAAACAAAATACTTTCATCCAGGAAAAGCTTGTTTGTTCCTCGGGAGTGTTTTAATCCAAACCACCATCTTTTTTACTAAACTTAACAAGTCATCACCATGGCCGCTGAAAGGACCGTCATCTTAGCAGTGCCTGTAGCCGGCTCGCATTCACCTGTTGGCGGCTAAACAACTGCCGCTGGTAGCTGGCGTCCCGGAGCTCTGTAGCGGCTAAATACAACCAGCAACTGCTGCTCTGATTTAATTGTTCTATGACACTATAGACCAGGGGTCACCAACCTTTTCTAAACGGAGAGCTACTTCATGGGTATTGAGTCATACGATGGGCTACCAGTTTGATACACTCTTCTGAAATAACAAATGTGCTCAGTTTGCCTTTAGTTATAAATGATTATTAATGATTAATGATACTCATCTATGTGAAGACACTGATCATGTTAATGATTTCTCACAATAATTATCAACAATGACTTAACAAGGTGGGAAACAGATAATATCAATATTCAATTTTCATTTTTAGAACAGGACTGAGGGCTACTCATGTGGTCCTTGGGGGCTACCTGGTGCCCGCGGGCACCGTGTTGGTGACCCCTGCTATAGACTATGTTACAGCGTTTTACTTAGTTTAAAATACTTCTATTTTAGGTATATAATATATGGTCTATTGGTGAATTAGCATTGATCACTTTGAGGGGGGGTGATAAATTTTGTCCCCACCGGGTATAAAAATAATTCAGCCACTAAACCGCACATTTTTACATTATGAATGTAAAAATGTTTGTAAAACCGTAATTGCTGCTTGCACCAACAACCTATGGGATCATTTCTCGGGACAGCATGGTCTCTTAAACACACATACACACAAACACCCACTCACTGCTTCCACTTCTACATTTGAAAGAGCTCATTGTTGCAGCACACCTGCCTGGTCTCCATCATGACCACAGCAACATAATGGAATCCCATGTAGGATTTCTGCCTAATCCATGTCCTGCTTGTTCCTGCATTAGTCTGCGTGTCATGGTGACATGTAGCCCTGCTTCTGCTAGGACGGCCTGGGGGATTGTGTTCACGCGGTATGTATGTCAACGTATATAACACATGTACAGCATGCATCCAGCAGCAGGAATGAACAACTGAACAAGGGGGAGATAATATTGGACGATGTGCCAGGATGCAGGGGCCAAAGGTCGAGTGTGTGCACATTATATTCACTTTTGTGTTTATGGGCCCCATTTGATATGTTCGGACTACAGTTGATTGATAATAATAAGCACCAATATTATACATTACTGCATTTTTATACCAATAAATTACAATTATGTTTCTCCACATTTTACTCTAATTTGAATGGAAAAGCTGGGGGAAACAAAACTAGTGTGGGTGTCACAACACTACTAGGGCTTCTGATGAGAATTAGATGTATTTCTTAATTAGGTTTCCAGGAATGTATGTGATCTGAGAAAGGTGTAGTATGTAAAACTAGTGTAAGTGTAATCAAAAGGAAATGTCTGTCTGCTTTTAAAAACGTACATGGATGTCTGCATGGATGCAAATGTGTTTGTAAAGTACAAAATCCAAATGTCTTGAATTCTTTCATCTAAATGCTTCCTTTTTTCTCAAAATTCAATCCAAATGGCCTTTATTTCATGGGAGTGTATGGGAGTCTATTTCCACCGGATGTCCGTTACCTTGCGCTTTCTTTGAGTTGGAATTTTAAACTCTGGTGGATTAATGAGGACTATGGTTAACAACTTTTGAACGTACACATTCTACCAAAACAAGTTCCTCCGCGAGGCTATTTTGCAGAGGCACCGTGGCTCCGTCCGGCTCTTAGCACCGCCCCAGACAATTGTGATTGGTTTAAAGAAATGGCAATAAACCAGAGCACGTTTTTCTCCCATCCTGGAATGCTGTATGGACTAGCCAGACCCTCCTCCGCAGCGCTGTGGAGGAAGTTCTGGCAACGAGAGACTACGTTGCAAGTGGCCTTAAATAGAAATAAGCCTTTGTGTTTTTATCCTCAGTGATTTTTTATGTCGGCCTATGTAATCACTGTTGTGCAGAGTTATATGTCGATCTTTTTTTAAATCATCAATTACATAAATAAATATCAAACAAATCATGACCTTCTTATCTCACAAAGGTTGATGAGAAGTTGCTCTTAACTTTCCAGAGTTATTACTTGTCTGTTCCCACTAAATGTTTTTACATCACAACGCATTCTCACTCCCATCGCGTCAAATACGGACGCTTGGTCAGGTGCCTATAGCGCTTATTATTGACGCTCTGGATCGGGACATCTGCTTAACTGACATGCGGCACAAGAACGGGACAGTTAGGTTTAGGAAAAGATGGTGGGTGGGGTTACAGATGTTTCAGTGATGCAAACGGGACACAATCTCTCATAATCTCCTGGGTGAAAGTCCTGTGCACCCCAACCAACCTCCTTACGCAGCATTTCGGTCTTTCATACTACTTGCTATCGTTGTCTCTCTTAATGCTATGTCCTCTTACAGCGCTGCGGAGCTGCTGCTCTGACCGGTGCGTTCCATGCTGACGCTGAAGGGTGCTTTTTGGGTCGGTATCTGATCCTGAGAGAGACTGACCAAGCGTCCATATTTGACGATTTGGGAGTGAGAACGGGTTGTACGTCATCATATCAATTAGCCCCATTTGATCTTGTTACCATGAAGCTGCACCATAAACACAAACCTATTTGTTTTAAATCTCAAATCAGAGTCTTTTAACTTCCTCCACAGTAGCTCTCATCAATTCCCATCCCCACATCCTTCTGTCCTCCTTCCACCCCTCTTTCTCTGTTGGTGTCAGTGGTCAGGGTTGGAGGCTGGGCCAAGGGTCAAAGGTTAAAAGGATAGGTCCATGTTTGTCTAGTTGTATTGTCATGGCCTTGGTCTGTCTGACCTCCAATGCGCCGTGTTGAGATGAGGGCACAGGGTGAAACTAACGCTTAAGCACATGCATGTGTTTGTGTGTGGAGGGGCGTAGCCATAATTTCAGAAGTGAGGGGGACAGTTTGTTCAAGAGGATGATATTTATTGAAAGATCCTCTCCCATTTGTCTCTCCAAATTGCGGATTCCAATAGCTTCATTTAATTTATGATTGATGGAAACACCGACATTTTCAATTAAATAACGTTCGACCGTTTACTGCCGCACCAATGGAAGACCTGCTAACATTTTAAATGGCCACCAAAGGCGGACCATGCCAATGAAACAAGTATGTGTAGTAAGTTCCTCATATGAAAAAAGATAAGACATTTTTCTCATTTGAATATATTACTCATATATATCCATAATTTGATGTTATGATTGTTGACTATCTGAGGGCCAGCTGATAATCAATAAGAACCAAGAAACAGCACACACTTTGGTTTATGTTATGCAGTATTTGTTTGATGTAGCTCAAAACTCAAGGCTCATGGTCCAAATCCGGTTTACAATATATTTTGGCCCGCCCAGTTTTAGTCACTTTTTACAAAGTTGTTGGAGCTTTCTTCAGTGTGTTTGAAGCTTTTTCCGATATATTTGATTTTTACGACGTTTTTCCGATGTTTTTGGCATTTCTTTCAACATTTTTGTCGACCAAACTGTAAACTGTAAACTCTAAGTAAGAAGACTTTATGAGACAATAATATAGGCAATAATACAGTCAACAATATTTTATTTTTTTCATGAAATAAAAGCAATAAACTTTACATATCTGGCCCTTGATGTGATTCTCATTTTCCATTGTGGCTCATAGATTGATTTTGACACCCGTGATTTAGATCCTACTTATTTTTTTTATTTGTCAAGCACTTGAAAACCAGCACTTTGTTTTATCACATTTTTCTGTTGAGTGCGCTGTGAAAGTGAGGGGAACATGTCCCCCGTGTCCCCCCTGTCCGCCCTTGTGTGTAGTATTTGCATATAATCATGCATACATTCGTTCATTCATTCAACCTTTATTTATTCTTGGGAAATCATTGAGGGACAGCCCTCATTTACAATGACATCGAGTTAATTACTAAAAACAAAACAACATCACAGAAAAGAAGCGACAGCATCATAGGAAAAATAGAAAGACACTAAAACTTTCTGAATTGGAAAAGTAATTTGATAAAAAGTTCGGAAATTTAGGATGCAACAAAAAGTACAACTATGTAAAGCAATTACAGGTAGAAGTTTGGAGGTTTAAAAATCCGGATTTCTAAATTGTCCAAAAGGCAGAAGTGACTTGATTAAAGTGCTATAATTTGTTCCAGGAGTCAGGTGCACTAAATTAAAAAGCAGTTTTTCTCTAGGTTATCTCACGAATGTCTATAATGTAGTCTGCCCACTAATCTGCCATAGGCAGTAGGGTAGAAAATATACAGTCAACACTTATTCAGTGCATCATCGCTTTGGTCTTTTTGTCGGTTAAGAGAATGATTATGATGGATTGGAAAATTCATAAACCCAATTTGCTTTAGCACCGACAATTGTTAAAAGGACTTTATGGATTTGTTGTCAATGGAACGGGCCGCATTAGCCTTCTATGAATTTTACCATGGAGGTGAAGGTACCTGGATCTTTATAAGACTATACTTGAAAAACTTGGACATATAAATGAATTTACTGAATTTACTACTATCCATCTTTCTATCAATCTAAATGAAAATCTAATTCTAAAATTAAAAAAATAAAAGCAGTTTTTCCAAATTCAGACCGAGCCCGTGGAACATGAAGTAAAAGCCAGTCAGCAGATCGAGTCTGATAATGTCCCTCTGAGTAACAATGCAGTTCTGTAAGCTAGAATGGGACAAATAGAGCCTCATAACTGTCAGTTATGCTGTAGCTACAGTAAGACATCAAAGGCACAAAGCAGAAGGAAAAAAAAGTGAAACTGTCATCCGACCATTGAGCGTCTTCAATGGACTCTGGATACTGGTCTCTGGTGAGGGGATTTATCTGCTCTGTCTGAGGGGTTAACTCTGGTTGTAAAACCTGAGGTGGATATTTTTCCTTTCAAAGATCCTTTGAAGAGGAACAAAGGGCTGAGCCTGTCGTGGAGATTACCGCGTTAAGGCATGGCTGGCCTCGCCCACCCAGGATGGCTGCAGACTGTACGGAGCGGTCGTATCAGTGGCAACATCCACTCCGTGCTGGCCTGCAGACTGGGGGAAAACATCCACGTAAGGGTATTTACACAGCAGCCCTGTCCATGGGTTAGATCACCCTCAGACTGTCCGTGTTCAATGTATCATGTTACAAGAGGTGATTTCCCTGTGTGGAAACAGATTCAGACAGCAATAAAAAAAGAGATGACAGTCTAAAAGCAGAAGAGAAGAACACAAGTCTAGAGCTAGCAATGATCATTACATCCAGGGCTTTAAATTAAGTTTTTTGATCACCAGATTTTTTTAAGTTACCAGCCAATCAGATTTTCCACTCGCCACATGTTTGTTTTAGTTTTTTTTCTAACTAACTTTACTTTAACTTCAGCTCCCCCGAGGCCTGTACTACGGAGCAAGATTTGGCGTTAACGAGGTAACTTCAGGTTCAACCCAGGGTTTTGTGTATCACAGCGGTGGATTACTTGTTACCAAGTTAAATCGGCGTGGTGACTTATGCTGAACACCTAACCTGGTCGGGAGCAGGTTATGTTGGAGATCAGAGATCAGCCGGTGTAAAAGCACCGCCTACTGACCAATCAATACTCGGTTGATAACGGCGTCACCGTTCTTAGAAGATCAGGTGGAGATCGGTGCGTGGAGAGAGAGAGAGAGAGGTGCGCTCATAAAAGTTGAAACATTTAGAGACCGACAACCCCGTTAACATTCCCTGATGGGTATCTTTATGAAAGATATAGATTTTCAGCGGAGGGAATTACGTATCGGCTATTTGTTGGCTTCTTGAGCCGTGTGTTGCCAATGCGCACATCGGTTTTATGTTATTTATTTGCTCTCACGATCGCTTACCACTGCCAGGGTTGCAACTGAAACAATAGGCTGAAGCAATGCCAGTTTATGGAAAGCACAAGTGTAATTATGGTCATATCTTGTCCCTGTGATATTGATAAACATTGTGATTTACGCATTTACAGTGTCAGCTATTTTTTTGCCAGCTTTCCTTCCTTTTTTAGGAAGCAGCGACTGTATTGCGTTTTGCCTGTGAAACCGTGTCTGTGTTCTTCATATTTACGTAGAATTATGGTTTGCTCTGCTTATGTAAAATATGTGGCTCTGGTAGATGTTTGCGATTGGTCATGCTGTGCAAACACCACTTCTTTTATGTGAACGGGTAACTGAAATAAATCCAGGGCATGTTGATCTTGCTTCGCAGTACAGGCCTCTGGTTTGTTTCTTGCTGTTGCGTTCGTCTTCTCCGTTTCAGCGTAGCTCGTAATCGATACCGCACACGCTAGGCGCGTAGGCAACGGATGTACAACAAGTCCGGAGTGGTGTTCATGGGAAATGTAGGATAAGTACTACAAGAAGTGTTGCCAGATACTGCCCCTTGAAACAACAAAAAAATTATCCTATGAGAATCGTTCCATATGGACCATGAAAATCCGGACTTTTTTATTATTATTATTATTATTATTATTATTATTATTATTATTATAACCTTTATTTCAAGGGTGACCTGGCCAAGTAGGCAACAACATATAAAAAACACATAGTTACAGACAAGAAACACAAGAAGACAAAGTTAATAGAACTAAAATAAAGCAAAGCAATTTTCAATTTAAAATAGCCATTTTTGTAACCAGGAAAAACGATTGAAAACACTGACACATTTTTTTCATTTTGGATTTAAAAGCATTTATCCTCAGCTTTTTTACCAGGTAAAGCACATGAGGCTTAACGGTGAGGGAATCATTAATTACAATGCCCAGGTATTTGTAACCACCTGTATTTCACTACCGTGAAAGGGGTACAGGGGGGGACATTTTGTGGTGTATTTCTGGAGCCAGTAAACAGCATGAGTTTGCTCTCATCTGCATTCAGAACGAGTTTTAGCTGAAGAAGGGTATTTTGGACGGCAACTTCAAAGTAGTCTGTCCAGTTTGTCAAGACATTGTCGTGTGATGCAGACAGATTGATCTTGCTGGGGTAAGGCCCCTCCGCTACTAGGCCTTTCAAACCAAACGCGGTTTGCTGCTTTGCTCGAAACAATGGGTTTCAGAGCACAGCGGTGCCATTGCCGCCTTTGGTCACTTTTTGCCTTCGGCCTATTGCCATTGGCAAAAAGTGTCATAACACGTTGGACAGTATTTCATTTAAGATTAGAGTTCTTGACATTAATAGAGATAATGAATGTCCAGGGAGGAGTGAAGCATGTGTGAGAGGATGTACAGTATGCAAGTTGGCAAGATGAGAATGTGTCCGTCTTGCTGCTCATCTCATGGAAATTTAAGATGTGTGGAAATGTCCTAAGCGGGGAATGCAGATGATAAAATGTCTGTGACAGTTTTATTGTGATCCAGGAGCATCCTTAGCCAAGACATCAATCAGCCCGACTCGACAGGCTCTCACAGCTGCTGTTATTTAGACGACAATTCACGACCACCGCACCGCCGGGGACATTTGATATGACTGGCCGGGTTCCTGTATGGGGGTTTGGATGCACATAAATAACTGAGCTTAATGAGGCCTATGATTTTAATATCTCCAGGCTTTAAACATCACATCTGTGCAGCCATATTGGGCCTGAAACAACACAGCTTGGTTAACCGGCAACATGCAGAACAGTACGTGGTCCGATCGAAGATGCAGTAGGCACACTATCGGACGACATTGATATTGCCAAGTTTCTGGTGAAAACTTAAAAGGCTGGCTGTCTGGATTTACCCTGCAGAGATCTGAGGAGCACTTAACGGAAGGTGAGGAACATCTGGCTTAAAAAGAGGGACATCCGGTGGAATTTCACCTGAACAGAGAAAGTGGAACGTCGTCGATATAGACTAATGCAAGATGAAAGTCAATGTCATCAGAAAAATCAAGCGACAAATGTTTGCATTCTTAGCCTAAGTCATCTTCATGCAATGATGTTTGTTGTAAAACCAAAATGAAAGCATGCCATGCCATTCCAATGTCACAGTGATCACAGTGGAAGAAAACCAGACATCATGACCAGGCCTCTTATGAATTTATCCAGAACAAGTCGTGTTAAGATGGCGGAGAGTCTGACAGTGTAGGGACATGCAATCCCAAAAGGCCTAGAATAGACACTCAGCGCACTAAATTAGTGCCTCCTTTCTCCACCTGACCATCCACACACCACATGTGTCAATCCCCTCACCCTACGGCATCTCCTGCCCTCTGGTAACCTAAGGCCAGGGAGAAATAACCAGGCTCTAAGGTGAAATATCAGCTTACACTTCCTGCACCAACAGGACAAATATGAAAACTAGACAGGTTTTTGCTTCACCAGAATGCTAATCAATCAGAAACTGAAGCGCATAGCCGAGCTTCAGTTTCATTTGAGAAAACTAAAGCAGGCTGAGGTCGAGAAATGGTGAAAGGAATAATGTGTGCAACCGGCAGAGGGGCGTGATCGATGCAGTTGAACCAGAGCCTAAATTAGACTGATGTGTCTGAGTCTGAGAGAACAAATAGCAAAGAGTGTAAGTAATATTTGGAGATTGGCCTTAAAATTGTTTCACTTCTTGACTGCATATGCTCTTTTTAAAACAATGTTTTTATTTCATTTTCATTGCAAATACAATTCCCCCAACAGAATTCTGAGAATAAAGTCAGAATTCTGACTTTAAACTCAGAACTCAAATACAATTTTTCACATGGCCCTAATCCTCTTCTGTAAGGTGACCAGGTCAAAAAACTTTAACTTGACAAATCTTCCAGCAAAGTATCTTAACTGTTACCATTTTACAGCACTGGTCATGGCCTGTGGATCAGAGTCTCCATTATAAAAAAGCCACATGTGGATTTGCGAAAGTAGGCAAGGAGCAATTCTGCAGTAAGACATTAGCACCCGACTCTCTGAGTGGCAAGACATTGACAGTGGCAGTAGCCATGTCAAAGAGCTGAGGATAGGCAGTTATGAGTGTGAGAACTGTTGTTGATTGTTGAGGGGCAGACGACGCCATGGCGGCCCGTTCGGACATTTTGAGAACGGCAGAGAAGTGTGGTGTCAATGACAGAGTGATGTCTCTATCCACAGTCAAGAATTTGTCAAGTTCGTCACCCAAAAAAGGAAGGTGCAGTAGCAAGCAGGGCCTGCCATTTCAATGCCAGTCTCCACAACACCACACACACACACACACACACACACACACACACACACACACACACACACACACACACACACACACACACACACACACACACACACACACACACACGCAGCTGTGTAGCCAGGCTAGCAGAGAGGGCAAAGACTAATGGGAGTATGTCAATGTGATTTTCCTCCATTTCTTTATTTACTCTGAAAGTGATTGTGGTTTAAATATTTCTTTCGCACACTAACTGCATGCTTGTCAAGCTTGTCCAGTGTTACCACATATTCATGTATGCATATGTGGATATGTTTGGTATTTTAAAATGCAACAGGTGTATAAGTGTACACTTGCGTGTGTGCGTGTGTGTGTGTGTGTGTGTGTGTGTGTGTGTGTGTGTGTGTGTGTGTGTGTGTGTGTGTGTGTGTGTGTGTGTGTGTGTGTGTGTGTGTGTGGGTCAATGCAAATGACTCCTGGCTCCTAACCCCTCCACCGTCCCAGTAATGCAGACAGGCAGTCTAAAGGTGGCCCTGTGTCCCGTGTCAGGGGGCCAGCTCCTCACTGTGACCTTTTTAACACCTCCAGGAGCCCTGCAAGCATCTGGCCAAAAGTCACTTTCTACAGCTTGCAGGAGCATGATCGCAATGAGCAAGTGACGGAAGTAATTTCAGGGCTAGCAACCTCAGTTTGGTCTCACATTTCTCTTTTTTCACTAGCTAGAGTGCCATAACATTTAAAAATTGTGCATAGTGTGGAAATATGTGTAGTATGGTAGCTGTATGTTGGATATTGTAAACATGGGTATAGGTGTTACTGTAAACACAATCACTTCCACTTCACATGGACAGGTAGCCTGGCTGTTACTAATACAATTCAATTAAATCATAACATAAGTTATCTTAGGACACTTTATTGACAGAGTAGGTCTAGACCACACTCTATAATTTACAGAGACCCAACAAAACAAAAAACTTCCTTTTAATAGGCAGAAACCTCGGACAGACCCTGGCTCTTGGTGGGCGGCTGTCTGCCTCGACTATTTGGGGAGAGAGCGAAAGAGAAGAAGAGAGAAGCACAAATTATACCTAACTACAAAGAAATATGACAATATTTGAGTTTGACAATAATTGTAAATGTGGGTAAATGCAGTGAGAGACAGGGACATGAGATGCAGCAAAGGCCCTCCAGTCAGAACTGAACCCAGGACGTTGCAGCCACATGGCATGTGTCCCAACCACTCAGCCATCAGACACCCCCCCATATAATTAGATTTAGATTTAATCATACAGTGGCCAAAAGAGCTCAACAACTGCAATGGCATGATTAACAGTAGCACTTATAGTACCAATACAGATAATAGAACTATAATAATAATAATAATAATAATAGTAGCAGTAGTGGGTGTTGAGCAGGACCACAGCAGCAGCCGCAGCCACTATCCAGGTGCCAACCATAGTGCCACCACAATCCAAGAAATTTTGCGAGGCGAGAAAGCACAAGGACTCTGGGGACGAAGCTGAATTAGTAACATGCATTAATGGGACATGAATGCACACAGATGGAGAGGGAGAGAGAGAGAGAGAGAGAGAGAGAGAGAGAGAGAGACAGAGAGAGAGGAGGAGAGTGGAGCTCAGTGTGCCATAGGAAGTCCCCCAGCAGTTTTAAGCTTACTCTAAAATGTGGAGACGGTGTCTGCCTCCCAAACCTAAACTGGGAGCTGGTTCCACAGGAGAGGAGGCTGATAGCTGAAGGCTCTGGCTCTGTTAGTGGTGTGTTCTGGAAAACACAGTCAGGGTTGTGCAGTTCATATATTGTTGAGGAGGAAGTCCAGTAGGCAGTTTAGATAACCAATGAGTCATAAACTAATGAACTGTTTCCATTTGCATTATTTGTTATATTTGTATTCGACTATTTGTGGAGAGAGCGAAAGAGAAGAAGAGAGATGCACAAATTATACTTAACTACAATAAGTAAAGAAATATGACTCATAATAATTATAACTGTTGGTAAATGCAGTGAGAGACAGGGACATGAGATGCAGCAAAGGCCCTCCAGTCAGAACTGAACCCAGGACGTTGCAGCCACATGGCATGTGTCCCAACCACTCGGCCATCAGACACCCCCAATATAATTAGATTTTGAGTTAATCATACAGTGGCCGAAAGAGCTCAACACACTGCAATTTATGAAAACACAAATAAAGAAAAGAAACACAACAGACACTGAAACACTGCCTTTTTGACATGCTGTATTTGTACTTATGACTGGCCATGTAACTTATGTTACCAAAACATTTCTGCACAACAATCAAAAAATAACAATTAATCTGCCATGGTTGGGATACAGATATACAGATCTAGAGAAATATGATTCATAATAATTATAGCAGTTGGTATAATGAACAGTGGCAATTATAGTAACAATACAGATAATGGAACTATGACTAGAAGTAATAGTTGTAGAAACTATTACTTTCCTAACCATAACCAAATGTTTTAGTTTCCTAATCATAACCATACCTTAACCTTAGTTGACCTATCTATCCTGGACCCTATTTTCCCATGTTTTTGTGTCTAAGTGACTGATGGGAACAACAATCTTTGACATTGGTCCAGTATGAAGCAAGATCGCTGCAGTCAGCAGTCCGCGAAACAAGTTTCAATGTAAGTTAATAGGGCAGTTGTCCAGCTTGTATTCACCTTCACAAAAGTGCAGTAATTTTAGCATTGTAAAATACACTTCATTCAATGTCAAAAGAAACAAAATAAAACTATGAAAAGCCGTTTTGGGTCGTTTTTTCCACTTTTCCAACCATCACAACTCTAGTTTTGGTTAAAATAAACACATAGTTTACCGATTTACATGTGAAAATATGTTGGCTCTATACACGCTAAAAGTATAGATTTTTTAAATTGAGTCTGGTGGGTTTAGCGCTAGACACTTCAGAGCTGTTTCTGGTTAAACAGAAAGGTCTCAAAGAGGTTTTAAAGGTCTGTCTCTGAAGGGATCCTTTCCAGAATGTTGTCAGACACTTAGAATATTAATCTGAGCCTGTCAGTGGCGAAACGAGCACTTTTGTGAAGGTAAATACAAGCTGGACAATTACCCTGTTAACTTACACTGTAGCTTGTTTCACCGCTGCCGACTGCAGCGATCTTGCTTAATGCTGGACCAATGTCAAAGATTGCTGTTCCCATCATTCACTTAGACACAAAAACATAGGAAAATAAGGTCCAGGTTGAAAAAAACGGTAGTTACCCTTTAACCATACCATTGTCATGCATAGATCTCGTAGATAGTGATAATTACGACATAAAAAAAAAAGTCATCATAAAACATTATCATTCAGCAAGGATTCACAGAAACTAGAGAATAACTATCTAACTAATAAAATATCTGCGCAGCAACTACCCAGGTACAGTTTCGTAACTCCGTTTGTAGTTCTCAGACAGTGGATGCAAACTAAAGCCAGCAGAAACATCTTGACATTTCCCTTCAGCTAGAGAGTGGACCGGCAGACTCTGGCTATGATGGTTTACGACCAAAAAAAAAACATCTGTTTTTCTGGATTTTGTGGTTTCTATGAACATGCAACATTTGCACTGTGAACTGAGTGTAGGTGGGTTCACCTTCCACTGAACTGCTTTAGTTTTTGGGTGCACGAAGATCTATAAACCTAAAAATGGTAAAAGAAAAAAAGGTTTCAGGACTTTTTTTTTCAACCTGTGCCCGTACAGCAGTGTGTGTGTGTGTGTGTGTGTGTGTGTGTGTGTGTGTGTGTGTGTGTGTGTGTGTGTGTGTGTGTGGGACATGCTCCCTGTGGTTTCAGAGTTTTGCAGGTCGTGGAGAGGTTGTGTCCAGGGAGCTACTGCAGGTCTTGTTAGCACAATGAGCAGCAGTCAGGGACAGTGTTTGTGCAGGTGGAAGCCCCTGCTGTCAGAGCACACATAAATCTGCCAGGGGTGGGAGTCCATGTGTAACCTGCACCTCAGCCAGGACAGACATGTTTACTGCCACAGAATAGCACAGCTACTGACCACACTGTGTCGGGGGTCGGACTTAGGTTAAACTGTTTGCACAAACCTCTGATTAACCTGTTATTTTCTTTAGTCACCAGACAGGCTGTTCTCATGAACTATTCATACATATAGCTACGAAAAGTAATGCACTGTAATTCCTATGTATTCCACATATGTATTACTGTATGCACCACAGTAGCCTATATCGACAAAGTTTTATTTAAGGGATTGTTCAAGTGCGGCCCTAATTTCAAGCTGGATGTCCCTCACCTTCCTCTTTCTTTGTGTTGGCGTTCTAAACTCCGGTGGATTTCTGAGGACTATGGTTAACTGCTCCTCAGATCTCTGCAGGGTAAATCCAGACAGCTAGCTAGACTATCTGTCCAATCTGAGTTTTCTGTCGCACGACTAAAACAACTTTTGAACATACACGTTTCACCAAAACAAGTTCCTTCCCGAGGCAGGGGCACCGTGGCTCCGTCAGGCGCTAAGCCAAGGCAAGCACGTTTTTCTCCCATCCCAGAATGCTGTGTGGACTAGCCAGACCCTCCTCCGCAGCGCTGTAGAAGAAGGTCTGGTGACTAGCACCCCAATGACTACCACTCTATAAGAGCACAAAGATCTGCGTAGGGAGAAGGTTGGGGTGGATGGGTAAGTCCTAAAACACAGGGCTTTCAAGCGGGGTTGCAGAGTTTGTGTTGGTTTGGGTTAAACACCGGTCCCCTTCAGTAGTACTCCCGGGACACAAACACCCTTTGCCCTTAACTTCTTCCGGAACACAAACTTTGTTCTTGTGTTTTCTTCATATATATTTAATGGATGATAAAGTGCTCACATTACATTTTTAAAATGCAGGTGGAAGAAGCTGAAGATAAAACACAACAATATCAAACACATACGGCTGTAACCTCATACTCATACTTCAGTAACAATGATTTGGGTGATTTGCAATCGAAAAGGCATCTTGGTTAAAAGTGTACATTTGTCTACTGTGTTCTCAATGATAGTCATTAATACAACCAAGTTTCTACATGTATAGCTCCTTCTGAAAAAGTAATGAGTGTAATGTAGTTGGCCTGGATTCCTTTAAATTGGAAAATGAAAGCAGTGCTCAAAGGAAATGTCCACAACAATGTTTGACAGAATACACATTCAAGCTGTATTTTAAAACCTATTAACACAGTTCCTGTTCACTGACCACTCAAACATCTACTAATGACCGTGTTGAGTGGTGGCTTCTGGGAACAGTTTAACATTTAACTGTCTGTGTGTCATTGTTGTGCTTTATTGAGGAAAATGTTTAGTGAGTGTTTCCATTATTTAGCTACCACTAGGCCTTAGGGGAATAACTTCAGAGTGTGTTTGTGTGTGTGTTCTAGTACTTCCGTTCTTGTGAGAGATGGTTTGAGTTTGACATTCACAGTGCAAAATGTTTTGATGATCCTCACACCTGTTTTTTAGATGAAGCCTAAATATCTCAAAATTGTGGAAACTAATACTGTGCACTATTTTTTGGGAAGATTATCTTGTTGGTTGACTTTTCCATCAGGTGATGAGAACAGACCAACATGACCAAATCAGGCGGCGAAACATTGGCGTCAGTGTCGGTGTCGTCAAAGTTGTTGAGACTGCAACACAACCCTGCAAGATTCCAAATCAAAACAGGGTCGGAAGTGTTTTCAAATTTCGAGGTGGGAATTCGAGGTGTAAACGTGTGTTTAGCTACGTGTGTAAACGTAGCTAAAGATCAGCTAATGTCTGATTACTCCACATTCGGATTGGGATATTTTGCAATTACATTCTGAATCTGCAACGTTCTCTGTCAGGTAAATCTATAAGTTAGTAGTAGGGCATATGAAGTGGTTTGGGGTCCATTTGTAAGAAATCCCTCAATTTTGGGGTACAATTTGGTTTTGATGAATTCTATTTTCAACTGCACTACTAGTATAGCATCTCTATAAAAGTGATAAAAAGTCATACTATAGTATGTTGAAAAAAGGGATTAAAAAGTGATAGTATAGTATGTCGAAAAAGTCCAATTATAGCATGTTGAAAAAATGACAAAAAAATCATAGTATATTATGTTGAAAAAAGTGATAAAAAAGCCATAGTATAGATTTTCGGAATAAGTGATAACAAAGACTTGGTATAGTATGTTGTATAAAGTGATGTAAGAGTCATATTATAGTATGTCAAAAAAAGTAATAAAAAAGACATAGTATGTCGAAAAAAGTCATAGTATATTATGTCGAAAAAAAGTGATAAAAAAAAGACATAGTAGAGTGGTGAATAAAGTAATCTAAGATTCAAAAAAGTGATGAAAAGTCATAGCATATTATGTCGAAAAAAGTTACAGTATAGCATGTCAAAAAAAGTGATGAAAAAGTCATAATATAGTACATTGAAAAAAGTGATAAAAAGTAATTCTATAGCATGTCAAAAATAGGCATTGTATAGCATGTCGAAAAACGTCATAAAAAGTCATAGTATAGCATGTCAAAAAAGTCATAATAAAGTAAGTTGAAAAAAGTGATGAAAAGGTCATAGCATAGTACGTCGATATAGCATTTTATATAGCATTTCAATAAAAGTGATGAAAAAGTAAAACTATAGTACGTTGAAAAAAGTGACAAAAAAGTCACAGTATAGCATGTCGAAAATAGTCACAGTATAGCATGTTGAAAAAAGAGATACAAAGTCATAGTATAGCATGTCGAAAAAAGTGATGAAAAAGTCATACTATAGTATGTCGATAAAAGTCATAGTATGACATGTCGAAAAAAAGTGATAAAAAAGTCATGGTATAGCATGTCGAAAAAAATGGTAAAAAAGTCATATTATCGCATTTTGATAAAAGTGATTAAAAAGTCATAATAAAGTAAGTTGAAAAAAGTCATGAAAAAGTCATAGTATAGTACGTCGATAAATGTGATAAAAAAAAGTCATTTCGATAAAAGTGACAAAAAGTAACTGTATAATATGTCAAAAAAAGTGATAAAAAAGTCATAGTGCTGTATTTTGAAAAAAGGTATTAAAAAGTCATAGTATAGTATGTTGAAAAAGTCAAATTATAGCATGTTGAAAAAAGAGATAAAAAAAGTCATAGTATAGAATGTTGAAAATAGTAATAGTATAGCATGTTGAAAAAAGTGATAACAAGTCATAGCATAGCATGTTGAAAAAGTCAAATTATAGCATGTTGAAAAAAGTGATAAAAAAGTCATAGCATAGCATGTTGAAAAAAGTGATAACAAGTCTAGCATAGCATGTTGAAAAAGTCAAATTATCGCATATTGAAAAAAGTGATAAAAAGTCATAGTATAGCATGTCAAAAAATGTCAAAAAAAGTCATATTATAACATGTCGTAAAAAAGTGATAAGAAAGTCATAGTATAGTATGTCAAATAGTCATAGTATAGCATGTTGAAAAAAGAGAAACAAAGACATAGTATAGCATGTCGAAAAAAAGTGATTAAAAAGTCATAGTATAGCATGTTGAAAATGTCATATTATAACATGTCAAAAAAAGTGATAAAAAAGTCATAGTATAATATGTCGTATATGACATATAGCATGTCGAAAAAAGTGATAAAAAAGTGGTAAATAGTATGTCGAAAAAAGTGATGCATAAGTCATAGTATAGTACGTCTAAAAAAGTGACAAAAAAGTCATAGTAAAGAATGTTGAAAAAAGTCACAGAATAGCATGTCGAAAAAAGTAATAAAAAATTATAGTATATGTCGAAAACGTCATAGTATAGCATGTCGAAAAAAGTGATTAAAAAAGTGATACATAGTATGTCAAAAAAAGTGATAAAAAAGTCATATTATAGTATGTCGAAAAAAATGACAAAGTCATAGTATGAAAAAAGTGATAAAAAGCTATAGTATTGTATGTTGAAAATAGTTACAGTATAGCATGTCGAAAAAAGAGATAAAAAGTTATAGTATAGCATGTCGAAAATAGTCATTGTATAGCATGTCGAAAAAAGAGATAAAAAGTTATAGTATAGCATGTCGAAAATAGTCATTGTATATATAGCATGTCGAAATAAGTGATAAAGAAGTCACAGTAGAATATGTCGTATGACATATACTATGTCGAAAAAAGTGATAAAAAAGTGGTGAATAGTATGTCGAAAAAAGTGATACATAAGTCATAGTATAGCATGTCGAAAAAAATGACAAAAAAGTCATAGTATATTGTGTTGAAACAAGTGATAAAAAGCCATGGTTTAGTAGATCTGAAAAAGTGACCAAAAAGTCATAGTAAATCATGCTGAAAAAAGTGATGAAAAAGTCATAGTATAGCATGTCAAAAAAAGTCATAGTATACTATGTCAAAGAAGTCAAATTATAGCATGTTGAAATAAGTGATAAAAAAGTCATAGTATAGCATGTCGAAAAAAATGATACAAAGTCATAGTATAGTACGTCTAAAAAAGTGACAAAAAAGTCATAGTATAGCATGTCGAAAAAAGTGATTAAAAAAAGTGATACATAGCATGTCGACAAAAGTGATAGCTAAGTCATACTATAGTATGTTGAAAAAGTCATAGTAAAGTATGTAGAAAAAAATTATACAAAGTCATAGTATAGCACGTCTGAAAAAGTGACAACATTTTTTGAAGAGTGATAAAAAAAGTCATACTATAGTATGTCATAAAAAGTCATAGTATAGCATGTGGAAAAAAGTCATATTATAGCATGTCAAAAAAAGTGAGACAAAGTCATAGTATAGCATGTCGAAAAAAATGACAATAAAGTCATAGTATATTATATAGAAAAAATTGATAAAAAGCCATAGTATAGCATGTTGAAAAAGTCAAATTATAGCATAATGAAAAAAGTGATAAAAAAGTCACAGTATACCATGTCGAAAATACTCATAAAAAAGTCATAGTATAGCATGTTGAAAAACATCATAGTAAAGTAACTCAAAAAAAGTGATAAAAAAGTCATAGTACAGTATGTCGAAAAAGTCAAATTATAGCTTGTTGAAAAAAGCTGTGATAAAAAAATCATAGCATAGCATGTCGAAAAAAAGTGATAAAAAAGTCATAGTATAGTATGTCGAAAAAAAGTGATAAAAAGTCATAGTATAGTATGTCGAAAAAAGTGATAAAAAAGTCATAGTATAGAATTTTGTTAAAATTGATTAAAAAAAAGTCATAGTATAGTATGTCGAAAAAAGTGATAAAAAGTTATAGCATAGCATGTCAAAAATAGTCACAGTATAGCATGTTGAAAAATAGTGATAAAAAGTCATAATATAGCATGTCGGAAAAAGTCATAGTAAAGTAACTCAAAAAAGTGATACAAAAGTCATACTCTAGTATATCAAAAATAGTCACAGTATAGCATGTTGAAAAATAGTGATAAAAAGCATGTCGGAAAAAGTCATAGTATAGCATGTCGAAAAAAGTGATAGTAAGTTTCCCCAGACTTTTGACCTGCAATGTCCAGGATTCAAACACACAACCTTCTGTCTTAAAATATAGTATAGTATGTCGAAATAAGTGATAAAAAATCAAAGTATAGTATGTCGACAAAAGTGATAAAAAGTTATAGCATAGTATGTAAAAAAAATGACAAAAAAGTCATAGTATGAAAAAAGTGATAAAAATCTATAGTATAGTATGTCGAAAATAGTCACAGTATAGCATGTCGAAAAAAGTGATAAAAAGTCATAATATAGCATGTCGGAAAAAGTGATAAAAAAGTCGTAGTATAGTATGTCGGAAAAAGTGATAAAAAAATCATAGCATAGCATGTCGAAAAAAAGTGATAAAAAAAGTCATAGTATAGTATGTCGAAAAAAAGTGATAAAAAGTCATAGTATAGTATGTCGAAAAAAGTGATAAAAAAGTCATAGTATAGAATTTTGTTAAAATTGATTAAAAAAAAGTCATAGTATAGTTGTCGAAAAAAAGTGATAAAAAGTTATAGCAGCATGCGTCAAAAGTAACCACAGTTATAGCATGTTGAAAAATAGTGATAAAAAGCATGTCGGAAAAAGTCATAGTAAAGTAACTCAAAAAAAGTGATAAAAAAGTCATAGTATAGCATGTCGGAAAAAGTCATAGTAAGTTTCCCCAGACTTTTGACCTGCAATGTCCAGGATTCAAACACACAACCTTCTGTCTTAAAATCATTCACTTATCTCTCTAAGCCATGTTACCTGACAGGAGAAGTCATGATTTTGGCTTATTCGTCCCTTTCACTTAGTATATTGGACCTAAAAAAAATGTCTAAGTATGGTAAGTCAAAAAGTCATAGTATAGCATGTCAAAAAAAGTGATAAAATAGTCATAGTATAGAATTTCGTTAAAATTGATAAAAAAAAGTCAAAGTATAGTATGTCGAAAAAAGTGATAAAAAGTCATAGTATAGCATGTCAAAAATAGTCACAGTATAGCATGTTGAAAAAAGAGATACAAACTCATAGTGTAGCATGTCGAAAAAAGTGATAAAAAAGTCATACTATAGTATGTCGAAAAAAAGGGATAAAAAGTTATAGTATAGAATGTCAAAAATAGTCACAGTATAGAATGTTGAAAAATAGTGATAAAAAGTCATAGTATAGCATGTTGGAAAAAGTCATAGTAGAGTAACTAAAAAAAGTGAAAGTCATAGTATAGTATGTCGAAAAAAGTGATAAAAAAGGTTATAGTATGTCGACAAAAAGTGATAAAAAGTCATAGTATAGCATGTCAAAAATAGTCACAGTATAGCATGTTGAAAAAAGAGATACAAACTCATAGTGTAGCATGTCGAAAAAAGTGATAAAAAAGTCATACTATAGTATGTCGAAAAAAAGGGATAAAGAGTTATAGTATAGAATGTCAAAAATAGTCACAGTATAGAATGTTGAAAAATAGTGATAAAAAGTCATAGTATAGCATGTTGGAAAAAGTCATAGTAGAGTAACTAAAAAAAGTGAAAGTCATAGTATAGTATGTCGAAAAAAGTGATAAAAAAGGTTATAGTATGTCAATTTTAAGTGATAAAAAGTCATAGTATAGTATGTCGATTTTAAGTGATAAAAAGTCATAGTATAGTATGTCGATTTTAAGTGATAAAAAGTCATAGTATAGTATGTCGAAAAAAGTTATAAAAAAAGTCATAGTATAGCATGTCAAGAAAAGTGATCAAAAGTTATAGTATAGCATGTCAAAAATAGTCACAGTATAGCATGTCGGAAAAAGTGATAAAAAAAAGTCATAGTATAGCATGTCGAAAAAAAGTCATAGTAAAGTAACTCAAAAAAAGTGATTAAAAAAAGTCATAGTATAGCATGTCGAAAAAGTCATAGTATAACATGTCGAAAAAAAGTGATAAAAAAGTCATAGTATAGCATGTCGAAAAAGTCATAGTATAGCATGTCGAAAAAAAGTGATAGTAAGTTTCACCAGACTTTTGACCTGTAATGTACAGGATTCAAACACACAACCTTCTGTCTTACAATCATTCACTTATCTCTCTAAGCCATGTTACCTGACAGGAGAAGTCATGATTTTGGCTTATTCGTCCCTTTCACTTAGTATATTGGACCTAAAAAAAATGTCTAAGTATGGTAAGTCAAAAAAGTCATAGTATAGCATGTTAAAAAAAGTGATAAAATATCCTAGTATAGTATGTCGAAAAAAAGTGATAAGAAATCATAGTATAGTATGTCGAAAATAGTCACAGTATAGAATGTTGAAAAATAGTGATAAAAAGTCATAGTATAGCATGTTGGAAAAAGTCATAGTAGAGTAACTAAAAAAAGTGAAAGTCATAGCATAGTATGTCGAAAAAAGTGATGAAAAAGTCAAAGTATAGTATGTCGAAAAAAGTGATAAAAAGTTATAGCATAGCATGTCAAAAATAGTCACAGTATAGCATGTTGAAAAATAGTGATAAAAAGTCATAGTATAGTATGTCGAAAAAGTCATAGTATAACATGTTGAAAAAAGTGATAAAAAAGGTCATAGTATAGTATGTCGAAAAAGTCAT
This sequence comes from Perca fluviatilis, assembly GCF_010015445.1. Lineage (NCBI taxonomy): Eukaryota > Metazoa > Chordata > Actinopteri > Perciformes > Percidae > Perca > Perca fluviatilis. The sequence goes on along the minus strand of NC_053118.1, from coordinate 10,269,641 downwards.
AGTATAACATGTTGAAAAAAGTGATAAAAAAGGTCATAGTATAGTATGTCGAAAAAAAGTGATAAAAAGTCATAGTATAGCATGTCAAGAAAAGTGATCAAAAGTTATAGTATAGCATGTCAAAAATAGTCACAGTATAGCATGTCGGAAAAAGTGATAAAAAAGTCATAGTATAGCATGTCGAAAAAAGTCATAGTAAAGTAACTAAAAAAAAGTGATTAAAAAAAGTCATAAATAGTATGTCGAAAAAGTCATAGTATAACATGTCGAAAAAAAGTGATAAAAAGTCATAGTATAGTATCTCGAAAAAAGTTATAAAAAAAGTCATAGTATAGCATGTCAAGAAAAGTGATCAAAAGTTATAGTATAGCATGTCAAAAATAGTCACAGTATAGCATGTCGGAAAAAGTGATAAAAAAAGTCATAGTATAGCATGTCGAAAAAAGTCATAGTAAAGTAACTCAAAAAAAGTGATAAAAAAAAGTCATAGTATAGCATGTCGAAAAAAGTCATAGTAAAGTAACTCAAAAAAAGTGATTAAAAAAAGTCATAGTATAGTATGTCGGAAAAAGTGATAAAACGTTATAGCATAGCATGTCAAAAATAGTCACAGTATAGCATGTTGAAAAATAGTGATAAAAAGTCATAATATAACATGTCGGAAAAAGTGATACAAAAGTCATAGTATAGTATTTCGGAAAAAGTGATAAAAAAGTCATAGCATAGCATGTCGGAAAAAAGTGATTAAAAAAAGTCATAGTATAGTATTTAGAAAAAAAGTGATAAAAAGTCATAGTATAGTATGTCGAAAAAAGTTATAAAAAAAGTCAAAAATGTTGAATAAAGTAATGTAAGAGTCAAAGTATAGTTTTAAATAAGTGATAAAACAGTCATAGTATAGAATTTCGTTAAAATTGATTAAAAAAAAGTCATAGTATAGTATGTCGAAAAAAGTGATAAAAAGTCAAAGTATAGTATGTCGAAAAAAGTGATAAAACATTATAGCATAGCATGTCAAAAATAGTCACAGTATAGCTGTTTAAAAATAGTGATAAAAAGTCATAGTATAACATGTCGAAAAAAAGTGATATAAAACGTCATAGTATAGCATGTCGAAAAAAGTGATAATAAGTTTCCCCAGACTTTTGACATGTAATGTACAGGATTCAAACACACAACCTTCTGTCTTGTAATCATTCACTTATCTCTCTAAGCCATGTTACCTGACAGGAGATATCATGATTTTGGCTTATTCGTCACTTTCACTTAGTATATTGGACCTAAAAAAAATGTCTAAGTATGGTAACACAAATAAGTCATAGTATAGCATGTCAAAAAAAGTGATAAAATAGTCATAGTATAGCATGTCGAAAAAAGTCATAGTAAAGTAACTAAAAAAAAGTGATTAAAAAAAGTCATAAATAGTATGTCGAAAAAGTCATAGTATAACATGTCGAAAAAAAGTGATAAAAAGTCATAGTATAGTATCTCGAAAAAAGTTATAAAAAAGTCATAGTATAGCATGTCAAGAAAAGTGATCAAAAGTTATAGTATAGCATGTCAAAAATAGTCACAGTATAGCATGTCGGAAAAAGTGATAAAAAAGTCATAGTATAGCATGTCGAAAAAAGTGCAAAGTAAAACCCCAAAAAAGTACAAAAAAAAGTCATAGTATAGCATGTCGAAAAAAAAAAGTCATAGTAAAGTAACCCAAAAAGTGATTAAAAAAGTCATAGTATAGTATGTCGAAAAAGTGATAAAACGTTATAGCATAGCGTGTCAAAATAGTCACAGTATAGCATGTTGAAAAATAGTGATAAAAAGTCATAATATAATAACCGGAAAAGTGATACAAAAGTCATAGTATAGTATTTCCGAAAAAAAGTGATAAAAAAGTCATAGCATAGCATGTCGGAAAAAGTGATTAAAAAAGTCATAGTATAGTATTTAAAAAAAAAGTGATAAAAAGTCATAGTATAGTATGTCGAAAAAAAGTTATAAAAAAGTCAAAAATGTTGAATAAAGAATGTAATGAGTCAAAGTATAGTTTTAAATAAGTGATAAAACAGTCATAGTATAGAATTTCGTTAAAATTGATTAAAAAAAGTCATAGTATAGTATGTCGAAAAAAGTGATAAAAAGTCAAAGTATAGTATGCGAAAAAGTGATAAAACATTATAGCATAGCATGTCAAAAATAGTCACAGTATAGCTGTTTAAAAATAGTGATAAAAAGTCATAGTATAACATGTCGAAAAAAAGTGATATAAAACGTCATAGTATAGCATGTCGAAAAAAGTGATAATAAGTTTCCCCAGACTTTTGACATGTAATGTACAGGATTCAAACACACAACCTTCTGTCTTGTAATCATTCACTTATCTCTCTAAGCCATGTTACCTGACAGGAGATATCATGATTTTGGCTTATTCGTCACTTTCACTTAGTATATTGGACCTAAAAAAAATGTCTAAGTATGGTAACACAAATAAGTCATAGTATAGCATGTCTAAAAAAGTGATAAAAAAAAGTCATAGTATAGAATTTTGTTAAAATTGATAAAAAAAAGTCATAGTCGAAAAAAGTGATAAAAAGTCATAGTATGAAAAAAGTGATAAAAATCTATAGTATAGCATGTCAAAAATAGTAACAGTATAGCATGTCGAAAAAAGTGATAAAAAATGTCATAGTATAGCATGTCGAAAAAAGTCATAGTAAATTAAATCAAAAAAAGTGATTAAAAAAAGTCATAGTATAGCATGTCGAAAAAGTGATAGTATAACATGTCGAATAAAAGTGATAAAAAAGTCATAGTATAGAATTTTGTTAAAATTGATTAAAAAAAAGTCATAGTATAGTATGTCGAAAAAAGTGATAAAAAGTTATAGCATAGCATGTCAAAAATAGTCACAGTATAGCATGTTGAAAAATAGTGATAAAAAGTCATAATATAGCATGTCGGAAAAAGTGATAAAAAAGTCATAGTATAGTATGTCGAAAAAAAGTGATAAAACATTATAGCATAGCATGTCAAAAATAGTCACAGTATAGCTGTTGAAAAATAGTGATAAAAAGTCATAGTATAACATGTCGAAAAAAGTGATAAAAAGTCAAAGTATAGTATGTTGAAAAAAGTGATAAAACATTATAGCATAGCATGTCAAAAATAGTCACAGTATAGCTGTTGAAAAATAGTGATAAAAAGTCATAGTATAACATGTCGAAAAAATGTGATAAAAAAGTCATAGTATAGCATGTCGAAAAAAGTGATATTAAGTTTCCCCAGACTTTTGACATGTAATGTACAGGATTCAAACACACAACCTTCTGTCTTGTAATCATTCACTTATCTCTCTAAGCCATGTTACCTGACAGGAGATGTCATGATTTTGGCTTATTCGTCACTTTCACTTAGTATAATGGACCTAAAAAAAATGTCTAAGTATGGTAACTCAAATAAGTCATAGTATAGCATGTCTAAAAAAGTGATAAAAAAAGTCATAGTATAGAATTTTGTTAAAATTGATTAAAAAAAAATCATAGTATAGTATGTCGAAAAAAGTGATAAAAAGTCAAAGTATAGTATGTTGACAAAAGTGATAAAAAGTTATAGCATAGTATGTCAAAAAAGTGATACATAAGTCATATTATAGTATGTCGAAAAAAATGACAAAAAAGTCATAGTATGAAAAAAGTGATAAAAATCTATAGTATAGTATGTCGAAAATAGTCACAGTATAGCATGTCGAAAAAAGTGATAAAAAGTCATAATATAGCATGTCGGAAAAAGTGATAAAAAAGTCGTAGTATAGTATGTCGGAAAAAGTGATAAAAAAATCATAGCATAGCATGTCGAAAAAAAGTGATAAAAAAAGTCATAGTATAGTATGTCGAAAAAAAGTGATAAAAAGTCATAGTATAGTATGTCGAAAAAAGTGATAAAAAAGTCATAGTATAGTATGTCGAAAAAAGTGATAAAAAAGTCATAGTATAGAATTTTGTTAAAATTGATTAAAAAAAAAGTCATAGTATAGTATGTCGAAAAAAGTGATAAAAAGTTATAGCATAGCATGTCAAAAATAGTCACAGTATAGCATGTTGAAAAATAGTGATAAAAAGTCATAGTATAGTATGTCGAAAAAGTCATAGTATAACATGTTGAAAAAAGTGATAAAAAAGGTCATAGTATAGTATGTCGAAAAAGTCATAGTATAACATGTCGAAAAAAGTGATAAAAAAGGTCATAGTAAGTATGTCGAAAAAAGTGATAAAAAGTCATATTATAGTATGTCGAAAAAAGTGATAAAAGTCATGGTATAGTATGTAAAAAAAAAGTTATAAAAAAATCATAGTATAGCATGTCAAGAAAAGTCGACAAAAGTTATAGTATAGCATGTCAAAAAAGTCACAGTACAGCATGTCGGAAGAAAGTGATAAAAAAGAATAATATAGCATGTCGAAAAAAGTCATAGTAAAGTAACTCAAAAAAAGTGATTAAAAAAGTCATAAAATAGTATGTCGAAAAAGTTATAGTATAACATGTCGAAAACAGTGATAAAAAAGGTCATAGTATAGTATGTCGAAAAAAAGTGATAAAAAGTCATAGTATAGTATGTCGAAAAAAGTAATAAAAAAAGTCATAGTATAGCATGTCAAGAAAAGTGATCAAAAGTTATAGTATAGCATGTCAAAAATAGTCACAGTATAGCATGTCGGAAAAAGTGATAAAAAAAGTCATAATATAGCATGTCGAAAAAAGTCATAGTAAAGTAACTCAAAAAAAGTGATTAAAAAAAGTCATAGTATAGCATGTCGAAAAAGTCATAGTATAACATGTCGAAAAAAAGTGATAAAAAAAGTCATAGTATAGCATGTCGAAAAAAAGTGATAGTAAGTTTCCCCAGACTTTTGACCTGTAATGTACAGGAGTCAAACACACAACCTTCTGTCTTGTAATCATTCACTTATCTCTCTAAGTCATGTTACCTGACAGGAGAAGTCATGATTTTGGCTTATTCGTCCCTTTCACTTAGTATATTGGACCTAAAAAAAATGTCTAAGTATGGTAAGTCAAAAAAGTCATAGTATAGCATGTTAAAAAAAAGTGATAAAATAGTCCTAGTATAGAATTTCGTTAAAATTGATAAAAAAGTCAATGTATAGTATGTCGAAAAAAATGATAAAAAGTCATAGTATAGCATGTCAAAAATAGTCACAGTATAGCATGTTGAAAAAAGAGATACAAAGTCATAGTGTAGCATGTCGAAAAAAGTGATAAAAAAGTCATACTATAGTATGTCGAAAAAAAGGGATAAAAAGTTATAGTATAGAATGTCAAAAATAGTCACAGTATAGCATGTTGAAAAATAGTGATAAAAGGTCATAGTATAGTATGTCGGAAAATGTGATAAAAAAAAGTCATAGTATAGTATGTCGAAAAAGTCATAGTATAACATGTCGAAAAAAGTGATAAAAAAGTCTATAGTATTAGCAGCAAAATAGTGATAAAACGTCATAGTAAAGTATGTCGAAAAAAGTTATAAAAAAAGTCATAGTATAGCATGTCAAAAATAGTGATAAAAAGTTATAGTATAGCATGTCAAAAATAGTCACAGTATATTATGTTGAAAATAGTGATAAAAAGCCATAGTATAGATTTTTGAAATAAGTAATAAAACAGTCATAGTATAGTTTGTTGAATAAAGTGATAAAAAAGGCTTAGTGTACATCAAATGAAGTGATGTAAGAGAATACCAGCTGAGATCAGTTGCATTGTTTTTTTAAGCAGGGCAGCAGTTTTCAGATTACATTATGTGCTTACATAATTGCAAAAGGGTTCTCCAATGTTTTCTCAGTTAGCCTTTTAAAATTATATCAGATTAGTTTATGGTAAGTCAAAAAAGTCACAATAGCATGTCGAAAAAATTGATTAAAAAGTCATACTCTAGTATGTCGAAAAACGTCATAGTAGAACGTCGAAAAAAGTGATAAAAAAGTGATAATATAGCATGTCGGAAAAAGTGATAAAAAGTTATAGCATAGCATGTCAAAAATAGTCACAATATAGCATGTTGAAAATTAGTGATAAAAAGTCATAATATAGCATGTCGGAAAAACTCATAGTAAAGTAACTAAAAAAAAGTGATAAAAAGTTATAGTATAGTATGTCAAAAATAGTCACAGTATAGCATGTTGAAAAATAGTGATAAAAGGTCATAGTATAGTATGTCGGAAAATGTGATAAAAAAAAGTCATAGTATAGTATGTCGAAAAAGTCATAGTATAACATGTCGAAAAAAGTGATAAAAAAAGTCATAGTATAGCATGTCGAAAAATAGTGATAAAACGTCATAGTAAAGTATGTCGAAAAAAGTTATAAAAAAAGTCATAGTATAGCATGTCAAAAATAGTGATAAAAAGTTATAGTATAGCATGTCAAAAATAGTCACAGTATATTATGTTGAAAATAGTGATAAAAAGCCATAGTATAGATTTTTGAAATAAGTAATAAAACAGTCATAGTATAGTTTGTTGAATAAAGTGATAAAAGGCTTAGTGTACATCAAATGAAGTGATGTAAGAGAATACCAGCTGAGATCAGTTGCATTGTTTTTTTAAGCAGGGCAGCAGTTTTCAGATTACATTATGTGCTTACATAATTGCAAAAGGGTTCTCCAATGTTTTCTCAGTTAGCCTTTTAAAATTATATCAGATTAGTTTATGGTAAGTCAAAAAAGTCACAATAGCATGTCGAAAAAATTGATTAAAAAGTCATACTCTAGTATGTCGAAAAACGTCATAGTAGAACGTCGAAAAAAGTGATAAAAAAGTGATAATATAGCATGTCGGAAAAAGTGATAAAAAGTTATAGCATAGCATGTCAAAAATAGTCACAATATAGCATGTTGAAAATTAGTGATAAAAAGTCATAATATAGCATGTCGGAAAAAACGATAATAAAGTATACGTTAAAAGTGATAAAAAGTTATAGTATAGTATGTCAAAATATAAGTCATAGTATAGCATGTTGAAAAATAGTGATAAAAAGTCATAGTATAGTATGTCGGAAAAGTGTGATAAAATAAAAAGTAAAGAAAAAGTTGAAAAAAAGTCATAGTATAGCATGTCGGAAAATAGTGATAAAACGTCATAGTAAAGTATGTCGAAAAAGTTATAAAAAAGTCATAGTATAGCATGTCAAAAATAGTGATAAAAGTTATAGTATAGCATGTCAAAAATAGTCACAGTATATTATGTTGAAAATAGTGATAAAAAGCCATAGTATAGATTTTTGAAATAAGTAATAAAACAGTCATAGTATAGTTTGTTGAATAAAGTGATAAAAAGGCTTAGTGTACATCAAATGAAGTGATGTAAGAGAATACCAGCTGAGATCAGTTGGATTGCGTTTTTTTAAGCAGGGCAGCAGTTTTCAGATTACATTATGTGCTTACATAATTGCAAAGGGTTCTCCAATGTTTTCTCAGTTAGCCTTTTAAAATGATATCAGATTAGTTTATGGTAAGTCAAAAAAAGTCACAATAGCATGTCGAAAAAAATTGATTAAAAAGTCATACTCTAGTATGTCGAAAAACGTCATAGTAGAACGTCGAAAAAAGTGATAAAAAAGTGATAATATAGCATGTCGGAAAAAGTGATAAAAAGTTATAGCATAGCATGTCAAAAATAGTCACAATATAGCATGTCGAAAAAAAGTGATAAAAAAGTCATAGTATAGCATGTCGAAAAAAAGTGATAAAAAAGTCATAGTATATTATGTTGAAAAAAAGTGATAAAAAGTCATAATATAGTATGTCGAAAAAGTGATAAAAAAGTAATAGTATAGAATTTTGTTAAAATTGATTAAAAAAAAAGTCATAGTATAGCATGTCGAAAAAAAGTGATATTGAGTTTCCCTAGACTTTTGACCTGTAATGTACAGGACTCAAACACACAACCTTCTGTCTTGTAATCATTCACTTATCTCTCTAAGCCATGTTACCTGACAGGATATGTCATGATTTTGGCTTATTCGTCACTTTCACTTAGTATATTGGACCTAAAAAAAAGTCTAAGTATGGTAACTCAAAAAAGTCATAGTATAGCATGTAAAAAAAAGTGATAAAAAAGTCAAAGTATAGAATTTTGTTAAAATTGATTAAAAAAAAGTCATAGTATAGTATATCGAAAAAAGTGATAAAAAGTCATAGTATAGTATGTCGGAAAAAAGTGATCAAAAGTTACAGTATAGCATGTCAAAAATAGTCACAGTATAGCATGTTGAAAAATAGTGATAAAAAGTCAGAAAAAAGTCATGTCGAAAATAGTTATTAAAAGTCATAGTAAAGCATGTCAAAAATATTCACAGTATAGCATGTTGAAAAAATGACAAAAAAGACTTAGTATAGTATGTTGAATAAAGTAATGTAAGAGTCAAAGTATAGTTTTAAATAAAAGTGATAAAAAAGTCATAGTATAGAATTTCGTTAAAATAGATTAAAAAAAAAGTCATAGTATAGTATGTCGAAAAAGTGATAAAAAGTCAAAGTATAGTATGTCGAAAAAAGTGATAAAAAGTTATAGCATAGCATGTCAAAAATAGTCACAGTATAGCATGTTGAAAAATAGTGATATAAATTCATAATATAGCATGTCAGAAAAAGTCATAGTAGAGTAACTAAAAAAAGTGATAAAAAAGTCATAGCATAGCATGACGAAAAAAAGTGATGAAAAAAATCATAGTATAGCATGTCAAAAAAAGTGATAAAAAGTTATAGTAAGTCTCGCCAGATTTTTGACCTGTAATGTACAGGATTCAAACACACAGCCTTCTGTCTTGCAATCATTCACTTATCTCTAGTATAGCATAGTATAGCATGTCAAAAAAGTGATAAAATGTTATAGTATAGCATGTCAAAAATAGTCACAGTATAGCATGTTGAAAAAATGACAAAAAGTTATAGTATATTATGTTGAAAAAAGTGATAAAAAGCCATAGTATAGATTTTCGAAATAAGTAATAAAAAAGTCATAGTATAGTTTGTTGAATAAAGTGATAAAAAAAGGTTAGTATAGTACATCAAATGAAGTGATGTAAGAGAATACCAGCTGAGATCAGTTGCATTGTTTTTTTAACCAGGGCAGCAGTCTTCAGATTACATTATGTGCTTACATAATTGCAAAAGGGTTCTCCAATGTTTTCTCAGTTAGCCTTTTAAAATGATATCAGATTAGTAAACAGAATGTGCCTTTGGAACATTGGATGAATGGCTGCTGATAATGGGCAATGTAGATATTACGTTAAATATCATCCACCCACTCATATTAGTTGGTATTCTATTTGTATATATCTATCTATAATGGAAGTTTCTAAGTGATCCCAGACTTTTGACCTGTCTTCCAATCATTCTCTTATCTCTCATGCCATGTTACCTGACAGAGGAACAGACGATTTTGGCTTATTCATCACTTTCACTTAGTATATCGGACCTAAAAAAAAAAGTCTTAGTATAGTAAGTCAAAAAAGTCATAGGATAGCATGTCGAAAAAAGTGATAAAAAAGTCATAGTATAGAATTTTGTTAAAATTGATTAAAAAAAAAGTCATAGTATAGTATGTCGAAAAAAGTGATAAAAAGTCAAAGTATAGTATGTCGAAAAAAGTGATAAAAAGTTATAGCATAGCATGTCAAAAATAGTCACAGTATAGCATGTTGAAAAATAGCGATAAAAAAATCATAGTATAGCATGTCAAAAAAAGTGATCAAAAGTTACAGTATAGCATGTCAAAAATAGTCACAGTATAGCATGTTGAAAAAAGTGATAAAAAAAGTAATGTTGAAAATAGTTATTAAAAGTCATAGTAAAGCATGTCAAAAATATTCACAGTATAGCATGTTGAAAAAATAAACATGCAATCATTCACTTATCTCTCTAAGCCATGTTACCTGACAGAAGGTATCGTGATTTTGGCTTATTCGTCACTTTCACTTAGTATATTGGACCTAAAAAAAAAGTCTAAGTATGGTAAGTCAAAAAAGTCATAGTATAGCATGTCTAAAAAAGTGATAAAAAAGTCATAGTATATTATATTGAAAAAAGTGATAAAAAGCCATAGTATAGCATGTTGAAAAAGTCAAATTATAGCATATTGAAAAAAGTGATAAAAAAGTCACGGTATAGCATGTCGGAAATAGTCACAGTATAACATGTTGAAAAAAGAGATACAATGTCATAGTATAGCATGTCGAAAAAAGTGATAAAAAAGTCATACTATAGTATGTCGAAAAAAGTCATAGTATAACGTCGAAAAAAGTGATAAAAAAGTCATAATATAGCATGTCGGAAAAAGTGATAAAAAGTTATAGCATAGCATGTCAAAAAAAAGTCACAATGAAGTAAGTTGAAAAAAGTGATGAAAAAGTCATAGTGTCGTATGTCAAAAAAGTGATGAAAAAATCATAGTATAGTACGTTGAAAAAAATTGTAAGAAAGTCTAAAAAATGGACTGGAATGGAAATATTTAAGTGATCCCAGACTTTTGACCTGTAACATACAGGATTCAAACACACAACCTTCTGCCTTCCAAGGATTCTCTTATCTCTCTAAGCCACGTTACCTGACAGAAGACTTGATGATTTTGGCTTATTCGTCACTTTCACTTAGTATATTGGACCTAAAAAAAAAGTCTAAGTATGGTAAGTCAAAAAAGTCATAGTATAGTATGTTGAAAAAAGTGATAAAAAGTCAAAGTATAGAATGTCGAAAATAGTAATTGTATAGCATGTCGAAAAAAGTGACACAAAAATTATAGTATATCATGTTGAAAAAAGTGATTAAAAGCCATAGAACAGTACGTCAAAAAGTGACAAAAAAGTCATAGTATAGCAAAAAGTATTATACTAGTATAGCTTTTCGAAATAAGTGAGAAAAAAAGTCATAGTATAGTTTTTTTATTAAAGTGATAAAAAAGACTTAGTATAGTATGTCGTATAACTTGATGTAAGAGTCATACTATAGCATATCAAAGTCATAGTAAAGTATGTCGAAAAAAGTGATTAAAAAGTCATAGTACAGCATGATGAAAAAAAGTGATGAGAGAAACACAACTGTTCTTTACATGTATTTGTATTCTTCAGTCCTGTAGCATAGGTCTTTAAACTATTTGCACCACTCAGGATTGGAATACTCAACCTTCTGTCATACAATCATTCTCTTATCACTATCTGACGAAACAGAAGAGTTTATGATTTGGGCATATTTGTCTCTTTCACCTAGTGTATCTGACCTCAAAACTTACTTAAACATATAGGATTCAAACACTCAACCTTCGGTCTTCCAATCATTCTCTTATTACTCTAAGCTACGTGACCTGCCAGAAACCTTGATGATTTTGGTTTATTTGTCCCTTTCACTTAGTATATTGGACCTAAAAAATAAAGTCTGAGTATAGTAAGTCAAAAAAGTCAAATTATAGCATGTAGCATGACAAAAACGTCATAGTATATTATATTGAAAAAGTGATAAAAGGCCATAGTATAGTATGTCTAAAAAAGTGACAAAAAAGTCATAGTATAGTACGTTGAAAAAAGTCACAGTATAGCATGTCGACAAAAGTGATAAAAAAGTCATAGTATATGTCGAAAAAGTCATAGTATAGCATGTCGAAAAAAGTTATTAAAAAAAGTGATACATAAGTATGTTGAAAAAGTCATAGTAAAGTATGTAGAAAAAAATTATAAAAAAACTCATAGTATATATGTTGAAAAAAGTGATACAAAGTCATGTATAGCATGTCTGAAAAAGTGACAAAAAAGTCACAGTATAGCATGTTGAAAAGAGTGATAAAAAAGTAATACTATAGTATGTCGAAAAAAATTATAAAAAAGTCATAGTGTAGCATGTGGATAAAAAGTCATAGTATAGGCCACTCTGTGCATGTAATACTGCGGAAGATGATTAGGGCCAAATGTGAAATTCTTTATTTAAGTTCTAAGTTTAAAGTCAGAATTCTAAGAAGAGAAAAAAGTCAGAATTCTGAGATAGAAGTCAGAATTAGTGAAGGTGGGTTTTTTTATTTATTTATTTAAAAAGAGTTCTGACTTTAATCTCAGAATTCTGACTTTTTTTTCTCTCAGAATTCAGAACTCAAATACATTGCATTTATGATGCAAACTTAACTATTGTTGCACCATAGTCTGGAATAGAATATATGATAGTTTGCCCTATACTAATTCAGGTTCAGGAGTCTTTGTATAATTAGTTGTTTTCTAGCATGCAATGTAACTCTGTCCCCGAAAAATACTTGTTCAAGATTTTTTTGTCATTTGTTTCATTATACTTTATGTGTTGATCAATAATTTTTTTAGATGTTTTTTGTACTTCTTGTTTTCTTCTTCAAATGTAAATTCTTCTGTTTTTTTTTTATATATATATAAAAATCATCAAGAATTGTTCGGATAGAATAGACAGCTGTAATCTTATGTGAAAAAATAGCTAACAATTCCAGCCCATGTTGTTGATGTTGTTATGGGTGGAACCAAGAGGAGAAGGTATGGATTACTGACATGCATATATTACTAATACCTGTTGTTCACAGATGTTATTACAAGTATCTCTTCCTGGGAAGAGCTGTATGTGTGCTGATTGTGTATGGTGGAGTGAAAGGACAGAGTGGCTGCTTGGCTTGTCCCCATGAGAACCCACCTGCTTCAGAGGATGTTAAAGTGTAATCCAGCCTGCCTCTCCACAACCTCACAAAGAAAGCAGTGTGGAGTAATCTCCAGTGCCTAATCTCTAACCTTAATCACTGGGACACTGTGGAGAAAGAATAAAAAAGGCCACAGTCTTTTTGAACAAGCGCCGCCAAATGGTGTGGGCAATTAATCTCCAATTCAACCACACAAAACAGCCAATTTGTATGTTAAAGGAAGGATGTTGGAGGAGGTAGAAAGGGCCAGTTGTAGTTGGACATTAAGGTCGGGACGTATGTGGTCTCCTTCAATAGCAATCTGCCGCCTGGTGAATAGTGGTGTTTTGATGGTGTGCCATGTGGTGGGACCATAGGCTGTATAAAACCAGGGTGGGACGTAGAGGAGATATAAGGCCTTTTTGGAGGTTTTGGATAGACGTACATGGGCAGACAGAGCAGGGAGGAGGCTGGGATGGGTACATGTAGAGGTCAAAGGTTAGAGTAAAGCATGAGGCATGATGGTTTCTTCTTTGTTCCCCATTATCTTCTAAAACACACAACTTGTTCTGGCACACTGCTGTTACACACTCTGCCATGGTGGTCCCACCAGCAGACAGATGGCCAAGAGCCCTTACTGTGGTTCAATCACATACATCAGGGGTGTCAAACTCAATTTCACTAAGGGCCACGTTGGACAATGAGAATCACATCATCGAAAAAAATATATATATCTTTGACTGTACTGTTGCATGCCTCCTATTGCCTTTGGTCCACATAAAGCCCTGAAATAAATCAGCAAAAAAACAAGTTCTTTAGCTGTTAGAGATTGTATTTAAAAACAATGATTACATTTTTAGACTACCACACAGCTGACTCACAACTACTTGTTTCACAGCCTGAATATCAAAACTCGCTGGTTGTGTGGGAAATTGTGAGTCTCAAAATCTGCCAAAATCTGCTTTGAGTGTTGTGTAATTGCAGTTTGGTGGTCCCCCGGCAGTCTAAACCTACAGCAGCATAACTATAATAATAATTAAGGAGCTTGTCCAATGCAAACATGATCCAGTAAATTAATCCGATCACCAATTGAATAGCTGAGATCTGGCAACATAGTCACATTGCTTAAAATACATCTTGGATGCACTCACTTTCAGTTTGACCTCCAAATAATGGAGCATTGTAAAGATGTGCTTGCCTTTGCTGACCGGCATCAGCTGCACGATTCATGCTTAACAAACATTGCCTCATAGATCATCTGTTACCAGCTGACTAGTAATGTCCAATCATATTAATACGGATACGTGGCGGCCATTATAACCTAAAACTATCACCGTTATTCTGCTGATTTGCCCATGCCACAGCTCCCTCCACCTCCAGGGTTGCCAGGTCTGTGATTTTCCAGCAGAAATGGGCTACTCTTTGAAAATTGCCGCAGGTCGAATTTTTTGTCCGCTGGTTGGGTAGCCCAGACCCACACAGACATGACGTGCCCGGCAGCCCAGCACCTGTCTCTCTAGTGAAGGCAGCAAACAGACTAGTACACAGTTTATAACAAAACAGGTTAGTAGTGAATTGGTGTATGTTCACAACAATTTATTAATGATAATATAATGTATCTAATTACACAAAGCACATTTAGGACTGAGGTGAAATAACTTTAGGGAAAACTCATTTTAATGCTGGTACACTAAACATTAGCAACTTGAGACAACTTGGAATTGGAGTTGAAAGACGACGTCTACAACCGGATTCTTTCTGCAAAATTTTCTTTTTAAAAGCTAATAAAACGCTTAATTGTCGTCAGAAACTGTCTGACGACAGTCCAACGTCCAATGGTTCAGTGAATGCAGTTTGGCCAATGCGTCTTTTTTTGCTCTCCACACAGATTGTTTACCTGTTTGTGTCCAGCCCGCTCAAACGTGATCGGTCGATACTACTCACACTACAAACGGAAGCCAGAACACGTCCGATAGCAAACTCTTATCCCGTCGCCTACAGATTCTGCATTCATATGCAGATATCTGTTTAAAGAGATTATCATTCAAGATACAGCAAGTGATATGATTGGCTGTTGGCTCACTGTGGGTAATGGCGTGAAGTAACTAAAGTATGCATGATGTTATGGTGGCCAAATAAGCACCCACATCAGATAACATTGTTACCGTGTGTCATTCTAACGGAGATCTACTATCTAGTCGCTCCTCCAGTGTAAACATACTTCCACCGAAACACAGCGGAGCCAGATGTTAGCACGTCCTGAGCACGCACGCCGCCGGCCTCCCCTCGGAGTCTCGTAAAGATGCAGCTCACAGTCCAGAAGGGGCTTTTCATACCTCTTTCTGCCTTTAGCCTGGCTTTGATGAGGGGGAATCAGAGATAAAGCTGTCTTTGCCTGGCAAAAACAGAGACACACATGAAGCGGGGGAGGAGGAGAAGGAGGGAAGGTGTTCCATTTCAGGATTCACAGGAATTAGTAGTGAAAGGTTGTGAAAATAACACCGAGGCCCAAGCTGTGCGTGAAATTGTGAACAGAGGGATTAATGGGACTGTAAAAAGAGCATTAAAGCCCAACCCCACCCCCCAAACCACTTCACAAAGGTTTGCCTGAGTGTGGGACAACACGCTCTACAAGGTCTCTGCGTGTGTGTGTGTGTGTGTGTGTGTGTGTGTGTGTGTGTGTGTGTGTGTGTGTGTGTGTGTGTGTGTGTGTGTGTGTGTCTGTGTATGGTGGATGGGTTTAAACAACACAGGACTTTTACCCCGGAGACCGTGGTTTATGTCCAGCGTGTCACTTTTCCTAAACCCAACTGTCGCGTTCTTCTTTTCCTAAACCCAACTTGTCCCACGTGTCACGGAAACTTACCTTTTATAAGCCCATCCTCAATCTTTGTCAAAAGTGACACCAATAGTCCAGACCAAGCGCAAGTTTAGATAAAGCGCGTCTAGATATGACGCTAAAGGAGACTTTTAGCGTCAGTAACAACGCCAAAGGCACCTGACCAAGCATCCGTATTTTACGCGATGGGAGTGAGAATGTGTTGATTTTGCAGAGGCACAGGACTTTCACAGGGTTCGTGTCCCGTTCTTGTCCGGCGTGTCACTGAAACGAGAGCGTCAAATATTGACCCCAAGGGTCCCGAGCAAGCGCGTCTACATATGACGATAAAGGAGACTTTTTGCATCAATAACAAATTCCAAAGGCGCCTGACCAAGGGTCGCTTTTCTCGATGGGAGTGAAAATATGTTGATTAGAGAACCATGCTATTTTTAGGAACAAAAGCGAGCTGTACCCAGCATGCCGCTGGCAGTGTACTGGTAATAGTCCCCTGTCAACACACTTCACAGTGTGTACATAACACACTACTAATAAATAAATATGTCTCACAGAACTAGAGCTCGCACCAGACACTTTACTTCCTTGGGTCCACCAAGTAATTTGATTGTATAAAAAAATCAAAGGACAGACACACGTACAGATATACAGACAGAGACTCCTTTCACGTAAATGAAAAACAAAAAACATGGTATTGTAACTGTGTTTGAATAACTGACTTATTAAAAAAAAACAGTCAAATGACAAAATATTGAAACATAATTGAGAATGCAACTTAGTTGTATGGGAACATAATTTTTAGAAGACAGGGCTGAACCGAGAGTACACTTCCTTATAAAAACAAAGTATTTACAATGAAAAGCACCAAAATGAAGCAAAACTCTGATGTAGGACAGTAGCCACAGCGTGAGTGTAGCAAGATAATAATGGCCCACCCCTAGTTCCCATCCATCTATAGCCGCTTTCCGACCAAGCAGTTACAGGAACGTAGTTATAGTAAAAGTCCACTTCTAAGCAGTTCTACTAACTTCTCTCTCCCAAAACCGTTTTTCCCATTTGCATTCGCACTGGCCAAGTGGCCATAGGGACTATAGGAGGGGTAAGGGATTAATGCAAGCACGGCAACGGTCTTTATGGCGTTAAAATCAGAAAACAAATACACCAAAAAAGTATGAACTAAATACTAAATCTAATGTATATAGCATATTTGTCAGAATTTAAACAAGTCTCCCGAAGAGAAACGGTATGAGTAGCAGTAAACCATGAGGGATCTAATGCTGTGCATCAGAAACACAACATCACCAAAGATGGAGATGAAATATGAAAAAAAGACAGCAGAGCAGCACAAAAGATAAGGATCTTCAAATTGGCAATAACAATAATTCCATTGCTGTCTTTCGCTTTTGTAGTTGTTTTTGAATAAACTGATATGCTTCCAGTAGACAGAGGGTGGATAAAATGTCGCCAGAATTGAGAATAAAACAAAGAAAAGAGGAAGAATCTAAAGGATAAACTAGATTAAAGGTTAAAGATGAACACTCTTGTGTTTTCCTGCACTTAACTATCATACTGTACCTGCAGATACACAATGTGTTCTGCCTTCTCGGAGGGATTGCAGTCTTGTCAAACAGTGTTTGTGTTGTTTAACCTTTTTTTTTTCAGCTGTGCATGAAGTGCTTCCGTTTTGATGCAGTGACATTTTCTGACATTTGAGCATATGGACACACATCTCAAACGGGATGGGAATACCTAGTGTGGAATGAGAATGGAGATAATCCCAAAAACTAACACTGAAGTCTGTTGTCTGCTTTTCAGGGATCAATACCACAGACATGCTGCTCTTTCCACAGCTCCAGGTATACAGACACAAAGAAGGTTTAAATGACGACAGAACGCCAACCCAAAGATCTAATTCAGAATCTGATTGCTCAGACACATAGCCTTTCCCTCATGATATATTGTCTCTAGAAGTGTATTATTCAACTATTGTTCTTGTTAAAGAAGGAAAAAACAATCACAATACTCAACACTATCAAATCGCAATACTTCTAAAATCACAATAAAGTATCGTGAAAGAATCAAATCGGGACAAAAGCATATCGCCCCAGCCCTACTATCTCTCTTTGATTTTTATTAGTGTGTATGTTGTTATATTACATGATGAGCAGGGCATTATAAATCTATCAAATCAAATGTCAAATCCTATATGGATTAAACAGACACTTTTACTTTTAAGAGTACTTTCTACTTTTCATATGTTCAGTGCTTTTAATATATTTGTATATATGAGTAAATACAGTTTAATGTTGAATTTGTACACCTTTCTATTTATTTTACATACTGTATGTGTTGCCTACCTGCTATCTTCACTTCCTCCTGTCGTTCTAGACTGTGATGTTGTTACTTTATATTCAAGTGTAAAATTAATGTGTTGATATTTTCACGTTTTGCAGCGAAAGAACATGAACCGAAGGAAACGTGGAGTGAAAACCTTCTCTCCTTTCTAACACAGGCGTAACTAATAGCGGTATTAACTATTGGCTTGAACGAAGCCATCTTTAATGTTATTAGTTCCACCGATGATTTATCTTCTATGACAAGTCAAATCGTCGGCTGTGTAAAATGTCGGAAAAACTGGTGATGCACAATCAAGCTAACAAACCCAAAATATCTTACTCTCAAGTTCACTATCGAAACAGCAAGACAGCTTTGTGTCTTTTCTGTGTAGAAACTGGCAGGTTGGGTAAAGTTCAACTTGCAATTTTCAGCTGCAAAAAAAGAATCTAATGAGAAACACATGAAAACAAACATGCATGTCGTGTTCCTGATAATGTTACTTAGCAAATATACAGCTGGGCTTCCTTTGGATTTATCACTTTTAACACATTACTGTCAGTCTAAATTAGAAGTCTGCCTTACATCCTGCAGAAGTTTTTTGTTAAATCCTGTGACTTTAGAAAGTCTCGAATTGTGTGTGTGTGTGTGTGTGTGTGTGTGTGTGTGCATGCGATCTGTTCCTTGAAGTATTGGTAAGAAACACGTTGATTCCTAGGTCTGCATGTCCTAATTCTTCACGTTTTTGTCATAAGTCCCGACATATCATGAAAACATGTATTTGTGTGTGTGCGTGCGTGTGTGCGCGTGTGTGTGTGTGCGTGTGGTTGCGTGTGTGTGCACATCCTACCAGAACATTCTTTGGACCAACAGCAGGCCCCTCACCTGTCTGGGCTCGGCTACAATGACGAGCTCAGGTTTCCTCAGTGGGCATGCTCCAAAGCTCAGTCGTTAACAGCACGAGATTATCCAACCTGCATTTGTGCTTCCTGTTGTTTCTGCAGGAGAGAACTCCACCAAAATGTCTAATTTCTGTTGCTCTCAGCAACTGTAGAATCTAAGCTGACAATGTTTTAAGCAGAATATCCTCTAATATAAAAAAAGTGAATGCATTTATTAGAAAGGCATACTCTATGTTGGTGGATGTTGGTTACACACTCAGAATGAACTAAAGAGACAACAAATTCTGACATACAGCTCATGTTGTGAACAAGTTCTCCCTGTAAAAAGATTACATGGTGGTTATGGCTGATTTTTGTCCTAATCCCAATTTGAGTGATTCATTATTAATTATTTGATTGATAGCATCATAGTAATATCAAATATTAATATAACATTATATACATAGCGGTACAGTAAACACTTACAAATATATCATCAAATGCACAAGCTATTTGTTAAAAAATAATATGTCTGTGTAGTGTGTTTAGCTCAATACTGACAGATTGACAAATTGTTATGGTAAATTTGCAATTAATGAGCTGAACTGTGGAAATAAAAACAATTTTTTACATATGACTGTGACATTTGTTGGTTGGTTGTTTAGTGAGTGAACATTAATATCATGACAAATCTCGTTAGAAACTATTTTATTTATATACTAGACCAGAGATCTTCAACAGGGGATTACTCAAGTTACTCAAGGGGGGCCACCAAATTGGCCTAACATAAATCCAACATATTATTAGCATATGTAAATCTGCCTTTCTCATAATAGGCTTAGTGGACCAAGGCCATCCACAGTTAATTCAAAAGATTCACTGTGCCACATGTGTGTTTAACATCAAAACATGATTTGTGAAATCATGCCAACAATTATTATTTGAATAGCTTAGTATTGTATGCAAAATAATGTATCTACAAAAGGCTTTAGGCTGCCCTACAGGTTATTGTAGGCCCAGGTTCATTTTATTTTATATAATTGTATATATGTTTAATTATGTTGTCGGGGGTCTTTCATTTAAGAGGTCCTTTGCTTAAAAAACATTGAAGACCCCTGTACTAGACTTATATACTGTCAGGAAGCTCAACACCCTCCCCTCTCTCCCTCCCTTCTGCCCCCAAGAACTCTATCAGGAAAGCTTCCTTTTATATTACACATTTCAATATCTTTATCTTTAATTTTCTATACTGTTTTGCCTTACATTTGCACTATTCAGAATATATTACTGTATTGCACATATTACTTATCTTTTTCATTTTAAATATGGCTTATCTGTATTTAGTTTGTACATATTACTTATATTTTTTATTTTATATATTACTTATCTTTTTTTATCTTTATTTGAATATATTTCTTATCTTTTATATTATACTTGTTGTACATGTCCTTATTGCACCGTGGGTCAGAGAGGAAAGTATTTTTAATTGCTCTGTATGTCTGGCACATATTGCAGAATTGACAATGAAGTTGACTTGACTTATTATTATTATGCAGCGGTCACACCACAAAGAGGCATTTGCTCGTCCATGTCAACCTGTTGGGGGGTAGTCTATAGTGCCGCCGGAAATTACGCCAGATCACGCTCTTTTTCGCCCGGATGTCCTTCCTCTTTCTTTGTGTTGGCGTTCTAAACTCCGGTGGATTTATGAGGACTATGGTTAACTGCTGTATCTGGCGAGCTAACCGTTAGCTCAGTCACAATAGCTCCCAGAGATTCTGTTTATTTCCCTCCAGTGGTTCGTCATTTCACATCATTCCACTAAATAAAAACTTACTTATATCACTTATCTTTTTTGAGAATTCCGCTACCTGTGATTTGTCATTTAGAAATAAATTCCCAGTAAAAAAGAACTAATGATTGCCTACTGATTCGTTAACATGGTATCTCGAGGTCTATTCTCTAGTAACTCTTCATTATCCATAGTCCTCGATTGAGTTATTCAGGAACAAGTCATCAGCCAGCATCTACCCTGGTAGAAACAGGAGAACAATTAACACAGGATTAGAACTTTTTTTTAATTTTCACTTTAAATTTAGACATGTAAAGTATTGCATGTATGTCTGAGTTTAAGTTTAAACTTTAGTTACAGTTTTTGCCCTTTGCTTACACACTGAAATCAAAGGTATTACACAATTATCAAAACCTTACACTCAAGGAGCAAAACATTGGCCCAGATGTGCACCACTATAAGCAAAATGTCAGCTTCACACTTTTTGCAAAACAATACACACAGTGATATGCAAACACTAAACACACTTGTATACATTAGACACAGAAGTATATCATGATGTCACTTCCTTGCAATTCCAAAGCTCAGTGCTTTCAAATGACCTAACCTATGAGCCAATCTGTGAAACGCAGCCATCAGGTGCGTAAACACTTGATTGCTTAATTGGAGACACACCATTCAGGTTTAAAATGCCGCAGGTAAGTCTAGTATTTTCTTTTTTTTTTGTTTGTGTTTTTTTTTTTTAACTGTAATTGTAACATGGACTGGATACAGTATTTTTATGTTTGTCTGTTGTTTGCTGAGCTACTGTAGTAGCATGAAAACTGGGACTTGTTTTGTTCATAGACAGTACAATTAATGGACAAAGCGACGCCGTAGACTTCCACGGAGACCAGTGAAGTCTATTAGAATTGCCTGTGAGCTTCTCCTGACTATACGGTAATTTATCTATAGTGCGTGGTTATCACACAAACGTTATAACCTATTTTTATAAAAACGTCTACTACGGGGCCATAACGTGAGATACAAGGTAATGGGGCCTTTTATACATTGTTGTGTTTCTTTAGAAATAAACAATGGACAAATAGAGTCTTTAAACGCTTCAGATGTAAAGTTATTCACTGTCAAAATGACGCCAAAATGAATGGGAGTCAATGGAATGCTAACGGAAGGTGATGGCTTGTTAGCCTATGAACCTCCCCATAGGCGATATGGCTTTTCGGATGCTCGCTTACCCCCTTGGTTTTGTTGTGATTCTCCATGTTGACATGTTGACTGATTTGGGTATATGGAGAGAAATAAATTATATTTTCCTCAGTCTGCAGCATTGGTCTTGTGTAGTGTTTGGTGAACCTATTGTCTATTTGCACTTTCTCTGTGTACTTCATTTACAGTACTCTAATCACTGAGAAGTAGAATTGCTAAAAGTGTTTTAGGTTAGCAACAGCAGTGTGTAACTGGTTCAAACAGAATTAAGTCATATGAAACGTGTGTAAATAGTGTATCGTTTTTGCAAGAGTGTTTCATTTTGCAAAGGGTCTGAGGTTTTCTGCTGATTGGGTGTGTGGTTGTGTGCTAATTGTGTGTAGTGTTCTGAAAAACCGGTCCCTGCTTTCAAAATAGTGCTCAAGCAGTCAAAAAAAAAAAAAACTGTAAATTGGTTTGGGTCACGGTTAAATGAGAAAAATGTTTGCTGAAAACGATTACTCAAAGTCCCTGCTTTGAGGTTGGGGGGTTGAACTGGGGGTCACCGGAGTTCAATGCAGAAGTGTCCGTCCATCTCCCCCTCCGGACCTCCACACTCTTACTTTCCACCGTGTTATTTGGAAGTCAAACTACTGCCTGACTCTGTCTAATCCAGTCCTGCTTGGGAAACCTATTGTGTGTGCGTGTGTGCGTGACTGCGTTCGTGTCTGTGTGTGTGTGCATGCGTGTGTGTGTGCATTTGTGCGTGTGTGTGCCTGCGCTTGCTATACCTGCATGCGTGCATGTGTGCGTGTTTGTGTGTGTGCCTGTGTGTGTGTGTGTGTGTGTGCGTGCGTGCGTGCGTGCGTGTGTGTGTGTGTGGTATGTTATGTGTGTGTGTGTGTGTGCGGTGTGTGTGTGTGAGTGCGTGTGTGTGTGTGTGCGTGTGTGTGTGTGTGTGTGTGTGTGTGTGTTGAGCTGAAAAGCATCTGTAAATAATTTGTCAGTGAGATGTCCTGGATGTATGGACATGAATGGGGAGCCACGGAGAAAGGCTGGCAAAACAAATGAGTGCAGAAGTTAACCTCATGGAGCCACCATTAGACATGCACTGCTACCTCTAACTGCAGAGAGGCTGGAGGGAGGGAGGGGGGACTTCTATCAGGAAACACTCAGACAAGTTAATCCAATCAGAACAACCAATCGTTGTTATCAAGCGTTGTTGTAAATGCAGATTAAATAGAGCAACAGCCCTCCGGCTCAAGTGTTTCTGTTCTTAACAGAGTCAGAGAGTTCTTGTTTATTGGGTTACTGGAGGCTTTACGAGACATAAACGCCTGTTTTAAAGGGTCAGCCTCGCAAATACTCTTTACTTGTACAGTCTTTAAGATATCTGCCTATAGAGATTTCATCCTCCACACAAATGAAATGGTGGTGAACTGCTACTAGCTGCCCTCTTTCTTAGTGGAATGGCATGTGTCATGTTATGCCGACATTACACCAAACGACTTTTCAAGGATTCCACTGTCGCACACTACTTTCCAATGTCGGAATGAAATCTTGAGAGTCTTGTTAGAGTTGGGGCGCTCCCGTCGTCTCAATCGTCTGGTGTAAGGTGGTCATAAAACTCTTTTTCCCGTCAAATGTGTTTCATATTATCGTTTTAAGTCTTGGTGGTGAAGTTAAATCATGTGAACATTGCCAACCACCAACGGGTGCTCTCCCTCCAGCACCAAACAGGAAGCAGCAACAGGTAGAGCCAGTATGGTTGCTATGGCGGCTCACTAAACGCTAAAGAGGGAAAGTTGCTGATTTTCAACCCTTCTGAAGCGAGTCATCCAACGGGAGTTTTACCGGCAGGTAGACGCAGACCTCCAGGTACTGGAGACGTTCATCTGCATAGAAAATACAGAACCAGAAAATCAGCAAACTTTCTCTTAAGTTGCCAGCTAACGCTAGCGGTAGCTAGCTTCCTAGTTGTAGACACAAAAGGTCACCAAACTGCAAGCAGAACAGGTATAAATTAAACAGGTATAATTTGTGCAATGTTTTTTAATTTGATACGGCATTGTGCAATACATAAATTACTGATGCATGATGTAATGGGAAATGCATGGGTTGGATCTATGTGGATCTATTGTGTGTTTATGTGCAGATGTCCCCATTTTTCTTCTCTCATCTGCTCAAGATCAATTTCTCCTATAGGAGACAATAAAGGCTTATCTTATCTTGTCTTATCTAATGCAAAAACAGACATTTTCAATTTTGAGGTTTTGGGCTATTTAGCTTCAATAACAGGTCTTCTTCAGACTAGTGGGGGAAAAAAACATCCAAAATACACATTTAGGTGTTTATTTTACTACACGCTGTCTATTTGTATCTGTAGATTTCTCCTAAATTCACCAAAACGTAACATTAGATAATGTCTTATTTGTACATTTCAACATTGCATTTCAGAAAAAATGCAATAAAACTACAAATTACACTAAATATAGTCTTAATGTCAGTAATCAACTGGGGAAGTTTCATGGTGAGGTACACTTTTTAGAGATTATGTTTTGAATTGTTTAAGACTTGTTAACTTTGATGGCTTTAGTATATGTATATATATATATATATATATATATATATGCACCGTTGCTCCATCCAGCACCGTTGCTCCATCCAGTGCTTAGCGCCGCCAGGAGCACAAGCACAGGAGCAATCCCCTAAATGAATCGTCGTCGATATAGACCATCAACATGATTTTGAAGCTGTTCTTTTACATAATGTAGCTTTAACACATTTTTTTTTTAGATGTGAATGACAGAGCCAAATATTTTGTATTCATAATAAAAGGCTGATGTGTGCACCTCATTTATTATACTGGCCTAACCCTGGAGCCCTACCCAGCCTGCCTTGCTGTTGACATTGCCACTTGCTTCCTTGCGGGGGGTTTCTTAGCAACGGTGTTTGTACCGAATGGGCAGAATTATATCAGCCTCGTTGACAGTGAGTGAAAAACCCGTTGAGAGGACAGAAGCTGATAAAAGAAGAGCTAAAGTGAGGAATAACTACCAGGATGAAAGGCTTTTAGTATGGAGGTAAAAGGCAAGGCCTGGGAGAGTCCCGCAGCACTGCACACCGAGATGACTAAAGCAAACAGCAGACGTCCATCAGGCTGAGAGAAGACCGGCCCTCATCTCTGACCTCCACACACCCACAGTCTACAGGATTAATTGGAGATTCTGCCGTATCGCTTTCCATCAGCTTTCTTTATTTGCCGGTGCAGCCACACGTAACCTGTGCAAATTTTGGTGTGCTTACACCAACAAAAAACAAAAGATATCTAAAATCCATCAAACTGAATCATAACCTCAAAGCTCATAACAGCTGTAATGGAAATTCATACCGCTAGCCTTTACAGAAGAAGCGTGTGTGAATTTCACGGTGATGACTGTGAAATGTGTTCGTAATAAACCTGTTTAACATCTCGAGTGTTTATATTCCTTTACAAAAACCAAAATTCATATTTAAAATGCTTTTCCACACATGACAAACGCATACCTATATCCCAATTTACCACTGATGATTTCATATATGATTTCTTACATTCTTTCTTTCTTTATTTTTATTCCGAACAAAAGAAATAATAAAATAAAATATAAAAACACAATATCTATAAAGTGTTGAAAGTAATATGTTCAATCTGTCCGAAAAGGAGCGGGATGAAGCCAAAGCTTATTTTTCTCACCACTCATTCAACTTTACCGGTCAAAAGTTTGGGGACACTTAGAACTTTCCATTCCACTCCATTATAGACAGAATACCAGCTGATCTGAGTGGGTGGCTGATCTTTACTGCAATATCTACATTGCCCATTATCAGCAACCATTCATCCAATGTTCCAAAGGCACATTCTGTTTACTAATCTGATATCATTTTAAAAGGCTAACTGAGAAAACATTGGAGAACCCTTTTGCAATTATGTAAGCACATAATGTAATCTGAAGACTGCTGCCCTGGTTAAAAAAAACAATGCAACTGATCTCAGCTGGTATTCTCTCTGTAATGGAAATTTCTAAGTGACCCCAAACTTTTGACCGGTAGTGTATATTATATATTTTGTATAATGTATGTGTTGTATATTTTATATTCCTCATGTGAAAACTGTTTTACATGCTGTATGCTTTTTGGTACAAAATTGTTGGACTTCCAGCTCACTAAAAATGTGATTTTGTTGTGAATGAACAGCCATGTTTGAATGTTTTAATTAAAACATTGGAAGTAAAAAAAAAATAATGACCCATCTCTGCAAAACTGTTTTATTTTGTCCTCTTTTAGAATTTGCTTCAGTCAAAAACACACTCAATATACTAGCAGACTGGATTTGATTGCAGCTATATTTCAAAATAATAATCATAAAGAACCATTTTACTCAATAAATACATTTTTTTTCTGCCCGGCATGTGCTGAAATGTGGTGGGATTTTCTTTTCTGAGCATATTTACACCATAAATAACTTTTCGGGCTTTGTCAAAATGAAAAGAAATCCAAACTTGTATAAATATAGGTTCATCTAAGGACTGAGGAGGACATGGAGAAAAAAATCCAAGAGAAAAAATTGAATCCTTTTGTACAAACATGCCTACGTGACAATAATCAACAGTTGCTTCAGGGATCCGTACGTAATGAATGCAATCAAGCTGCCTTAGCTGGCATTCCAACGGGTTTAATTGCATATGGTCTGTCAGTCTTACAGTCAATCAGACACCATTACTACAGATATCAGGATGGAAAACAACACAATATCTCCCATATATTCTGTCATTTCCTTGGATCATAGTTTCTGGTTTAAAAAAAAAAAAGAATGCTGTCAAATGAAATCAGGTCATTTTATTGTCTTGCCAATCAACTACTATGATACTATGTACTGTGTCACCCATTGAAATTTCCATTCAGTGTCCATGGTTCTAAGTGTACAATTTATCATGTACCCATTAAGAGTCACCTGCCTTTTCTTTACTGCATTTACATTCCTGCAAGATACCAAAAACGGTTCTGAAAAAACAGAAACATCTAGAGAATGGCTTTGCATATTAGTCTGTGAAGTTTAAAATTACATAGTGTACGCTTTTATTTCTCCTCATCCAAATGCATTAAAAAAAACATGGAGACTTCTTCACAAAATCTCCATCGCTTAGGCTATGTTCACACTTGGCGTCTTTTTTGACAAGAAAAAGTTGACTAGGGCGCTTTTGTAGTAAAAAAAAAGAAGACGCTGGCAGCGTTTTGGTTCCATAAAGCAGCCGAGAGCGTCTTTTGTTGCTATAACAACAGCTACTGCTACAGTATCCTAGCTAGAGCGCTATGTGGAGCAGTGCTAACGTTAGATAAAACTAAGCGGTGGAGCGAGCTAGCGAAAGAACAGAGAGAGGGAGTAGTGCTAACATTAGATAAAATGAAGAGGTGGAGCGAGCTAAAGAACAGAGAGAGGGAGTAGTGCTAACATTAGATAAAATGAAGAGGTGGAGCGAGCTAGAGAAAGAACAGAGAGAGAGAGAGAGTGGTGCTAACGTTAGATAAAACAAAGTGGTGGAGCGAGCTAGAGAAAGAACAGAGAGAGAGAGAGCGGTGCTGCTAACGTTACATAAAACAAAGTGAGTTCCCTGTACAGGGAGCACCCGGTCATACTGTAGAACTCGCTGTGCTCCAAATCAATTTTTTCTTGTTGTTATAGAAACGACAGGTCTGTCCGCTTGTCATTGGTCGGCTGTCAAAAAAGCGCTTGACGTAGGGCGTTTTTTCTTTTCTTCAGAAAAGTTAAACTTCTTCCAACTTCAAAAAGACGCTCCGAGCTGCAAAAAAGAAGTCAGCGGCGGCGTTTAAAAAACCTTTTGAAAACACGGTTTTCTCCATAGGATTATAATGTAAAACAGACGCTGGCAGCTTAAAAAAAGACGCCAAGTGTGAACATAGCCTTATAGTGCAAAAGGTTACACACACTGGGACGGATGTTAAAGCAGAATAAAGCCATTTTCTACCCAGCCGTTTTCCATTTTTCCATCATACCGATTGATTTTGATCAACGTATTGTTCACTGTCTTGTCTTACTTCCCACCTTTGAAACGTAAAGCCTATCAACACTCAATCTATTATGAGACATTGGCAGAAAAATGACGTTCTGTACTAGACAGTACAGTTTTGTTGTAGGATCCATTTTCTGTGTGCCCGACAGCTGTGACAGCACTCATGGAGGAATGCTGGTCAAATGTACAGCTGTCTTATTAAAGATGTCATTAGTAAGTTGGTTTCCATCCCCATGTTTTTATGTAACGAGAGCATCAGTTGCCCTTTCAAACTGACCGAGTCAACGTGTTTATTACTGTATTGTCACCATGACGATAAAAGTCTACTAAACCTTAATAAAGAAGTCATTGAAAACCAAACAAAGAAGGCGTTACCTTAAAACAGTACTTATTCTCATCCAAACCATGATTTTTTTCCCCCCTAACGGTAACCAAATGGTATTTGTGCCTAGACCTAACCAAACCTTAACTATAGCGTTGTCACATTAAAAGTCTGATTTCTTTTTCATCTGTTTTGGAAGCCACAGACAATATGTTGTCCTGCCGATAGGAGCATCAGGTCCGAAAACACAGCTGAGTGCTCGGTCGCTCTAGAGCAGGGCTGTCAAACGCATTTTCACTAAAGCCCAGTTCAGACCAAAGATTGGCGACGAGACGAGTTGAAACTCGCAACGATCCGGTCACACCGATGAGACGAGACGGTGTGTCATCTCCATGACAACGCCTCTTTGTACTTCCGTTCTAACTTCAAACTTTTAGGCTTTTTTTGTAGCTGGGTATATCATTTGTTTCGTGTAAATATGAATGTGGATAACTTTGGTGATAGTGACATGCTTGCTACAGTTGCATTTCTAGTGATGAGTCGGCGAAAACCCGCTTTATTTCGCTGAGTCACGGCTTCGCTGTAACGCCGCTGGGCTCTCCCTCTCTTCAGTCACTCTATCTCGCTTACCCCTCAGTCACATTAGCTACAAGAGACAGCGAAAAGCTATCTCTATCTAACAAAAACAGGCTCGTCATTCAATACCCAATTTCAATACCTAAGGAGTAAATTTCACCAGTGTCAGTGAGCCAATCAGCACGCAGCATGCTTCTAACAAGATCTAATAATGTTGGTGATTAGCTGTCTAACGTTACACGTCGTAGGGACACTTACAATTTGTGTAACGTTGTAATTGATTGTCGAATGGAATTTATAAAATTGCTATTCAAAAGTAGCGATCAGGAACAGGTATCGAAGATATGGTATTGGTATCGGTACCGGTGGTACGTGCCGTGTTTTGTTGTTCTCTACTCGTGTGCGAGTCCCTCCAGGGGTGCTGCTGTGGGTGACGTAACCCCGCAGCTCAGGCTGCGTAGCTGTAACGATGTAACGATTATAAAATGGCGTTAAATGGCTGTGCTGAGCCTGTGGCAGAGGTGGAGGCTTACAGTGGAAGCCAGAGCCGGTGTGATCCTCTTATCGGCTGTGTTAATTGAGTTTAGTTGTGTGTTTAAAACCTTGCTCTTTAGTTTACATTTTGCGATTCATTCGTCTTCCTTTTAGGAGACCGCTTTAAGTTTCGTGAGTTTAACAATAAATAATTTGATTCGTCTTGAAATGGTTTCGCCTTTCCCTTGGCCTTATTTAATTGTTACCGTCCTCCACCCCTACACACAGTAGGGACGTAACAACCAGTATTGGACATTTTTGAATGATACCCAGCCCTAAATGTAGCTCCATGTGTAATGAAGCAACAATATGAAGAAAGTCATCGGTATGATGGAAAAACAGGATCCGGAATAACGATGGCTTATTGTTGGAGCTCAGGCTGTGTGACCTGGGGCGTCCTGCGTGTGTTAGATGAGCGTTAGCTGCCACTGCTGATAATTACAGAGGTGCCTTTATGTCCGGAGGTCTGCTCTGATGGCATGCGGAGGTGAGGGGTCACATCGTAGTGGGCGGGGCCCGTGTTGGCCGAGGTGCAGTAGCCCCGCAGGCTCTCTTGGTCATAGAGGTGCTCCAGAGCGTAGCCTGTCAGGGAGTAGGCTTTATGCTTGTCCAAGTAGGGCCGCGGGTGGGTGTGGGAGGGGTAGAGGGCCGGGGCCGAGGCGGGTGAAGCCGAGCACGGACCCGGCCGCACAAACGGGTGGTGTAATGGCAAAGAGAAGGAGGACAGATCTGTTTGGAGGTAGTCTTTGGGCTTGTGGAGGTGCTCGGGACCTGGACTGCTGAGCCTGGACAGGGGGGCGGGACTGGGCGCGGGGCTGACGGCCTGACTCTGACCTCGACACACCACCGTCTGCAGCGGCAGCGGCCCTTGAGTATACTCAGGAGTGAAGCACGGACCGGGGCCCTTGGGCAGCCCGTTGGCCGGCCCCAGTGGAGCATCCGGGGGGCCCTTGCGCAGCTGCAGTCGACTTTCTTCTTCCTTGATCATCTGCTGCGTGGCACGGATCAGCGTCTCGATCTTGCTGGGTTCCTGCGGGCTACAGCGGTAGTGGTCAGCTTGGTAGCGATCCCCCGAGTCACTGGCTGAGCCTCCGTCTGGAGAGCTGACCACGCTGTCCTCGTCCCAGTGGCCCCGGCCTGCAGGAGGACACAATGAAAGCAGTCAATGCAGAGGAAAACAAGATCCAATACTTTGTTGCCATTTCAACATGGTCGATAGGTGTTTGGTGAGCTCACACAAAACAAGAGCAACAAGAACCCTATACCTCGCATACAGTGCGCGTAGTTCATGTTCAAAAAACACTTTCTCGTACTGCCCATGGCTGCTGCACCTATATTCACCCTCTGTCTCAGACGCTCTGTTTGAGCACCTGTCTCTTTTAAGCCCCCCTCTCGAAAAAGCCCAGTCTGCTCTGATTGGCCAGCAGTCCACCTCCTGTTGTTGTCGCCGTACAGCCAGTGTCCGGCTTCAACGAATACAGCCGGACTTCGAACACCAATAAAGGCTCATGAACCAAATATGACACAACTGGACACATTTCAGCAGCAGTGTGACCCAAAAACGCAGCTGACGTCACTATAGTAAGCAGTGCACAGTTATAGAATATAGCAGCACTTTCTACAGTCAGATAAAGGCTTCTGAACCAAATACTACATAACCGGACATGTTTCAACAGTAGGGAGCCAAGATTACATCTTTCATTGCTGTTAGCATGTAGCTACATGCGACAATGTTAACACTGCAGTAGCTTAAAAAAAAAATTACTCCAGTCCTGCCTACGTGGAGCAGATGACCAATCATAGAAGGCCGGAGAAGACCGGCTTGGTGTTACGTTACATGGCCCAAGTCTTAGGGCGTTTTCACACCTATAGTTTGTTTGCTTTGGTCCAAATCAGTTGACGAGTTTGGAAACTTGGTTTGGTTTGGTTTGGTTTCACACCTGGAAAAATCCAAGCGTACCAAAATGAGTCATTACAAATCACGCAAGAACTGGGGTGGGAGCAACAGGAAGAAGGTCCTGTGTTCTGGAATAGTGCATATTTCTCGCATCTCCATGGTAAAACCAGCTCATTTCATTTAAATAATCAGACACTGTTACATGAGCGACGTTACTACGTCTGCTCTGGTCACCGAGACTTCGCTCTGCTCTGCCGGTGTCTGTCTCCAACTTTAGCAGCGGCCGGTTTGACCACTGAGATGCGAGTGACGGACGCCAAGCTTGACCGCTGTCTATTTCTGTGATAGAAACACTGCAGGCTGCTACAGTCTGCTGCATCACAGATTGCTAACCACACCTGACTACAAGAGACACTAGCTCAGACTTGCGGAGTATATATAGTTGGGGTGGTTCAAGGTGGGATCACGTTCTCACCACAAACAAACCGCTCCAGAGTTGGATTGAAAGCGTACCGAGACCAGCTCATCAAGCAGGTGTCGGTACGCTTGTTTGGTCCGCTTTTGGTGCGCACCCGAGTGTGATTGCCGCGTTCTCACCTGCCCAAACGAACCGCACCAGTGGGGCAAACGAACTCTAGTGCGATTCAACCAAACTAAACAAGGTGTGAAAGCGCCCTTAAGCTTGATTTACGGTACGCAGAGCTTTCACCGTGGCCTACCTTAGACGCCTGAAGTTTATACATGTGCGTTGGTGTGTGCGTCGATCTATTTAAGAGAATAGCAGGGCCGAAATGTGTGTCTGTGTGTGCGCGTGGGGAGTGTGTGGTAGAGTGACGGCGATTAGCTTCGGAGCGAGTGCAGACTCTAAGGTCCTAGTGAGAGAAACAAAGTGTCTCCGCTGTTCTTTCTGACCAAGGTGGGAAATCTGCAGCAGGAAAAGTCAACCCTCTCCTTGATTTCATGTTGTTTATGGAGAAGGAGAACCAGGAAATGAGTCGGGGGAAATGCAACGCTACCAAGCCACGGCTGAGCGACGTGCGTCGCCGCGACGTGTAGTTACATTTTTGGAGAGGTGCACGTCAGGCTACGGCGTAGGGTCCGTGTCTCTACGTACCTAGCCACGCCGTTGATTTAACGCAGAGGCATAAATGGGCCTTTAGTCCTCACCGTTGTAGCTGTGGATGGCTGTGATGTGCGGCACGCTGCTGTCATATCCCTCGTGGTTCTCCAAGGAGCTCTTGCTCAATGGTAGGACGGACCGGGCGCTGCCCCACCACGCGTCCCTGCCAGTCGGAGGTGCGCCGAGAAAATAACGCCCCGCCTCACATCGACCACGCTCACAACTCTGTCCTTGACCATGGAGGTGGGTGTAGCCGTCGCTGGTGGCGTGATGGTGCTCGTCAGACAAGCTGTAGCAGCGCGGGCGGGGATCGGGGAACTGCCTGTACACACAGGACGCGTCCAGGCCTTCGCTCTGCTCCAGCAGCTGAGGGGAGGCTGAGTCAGTGAGGGGGCTGCTGCCCCACGGACTGTCCTGGTCCGACTCGGATCGCTCCGTCTGGAAACTAGGATACTGCGGTGAGAAAAGTGGGTAGGGAGAGAAGAAAATATATTACAAAGAAATCCTGAGGCCACATTTGAGATGCTCAGCTTACCATATGTATGTATCGGGATTTGTGTTCCCGTACGTAAACGTCAAAAAAGAAACAGCTGTGCAACAACGAAGAACGTTTACTGAGCCTCGCAAACACTCGTCCTTCGACGAACTAAAAAAAATAAAAAAGTCCAAAGTGAAGTAAACAACAGAAATCATAAAGAGACCTATCAGGAAACATGAGCAGTCAGACGAACAAGGTAGACAAACTTATTTGGAAGGGAAGGGTTTCACAATTACTTTCTGGGTCTACTTTGGTTTACCTTACTTGCAGTAGTTGTCTACATACAGTAAGCTAGACGTCCTTTTTTCCCAGCCACATCCTCCAGTTCTTAGATCCTGCGGTGTTTCCAGGTTATATGAGATAAATAAACCCTCCAGGAGACATGATAAGCAGACGCCCAAACCATCTCCACTGACTCTTTCCAATGGGAAAGAGGAAACAGCTCTACTTTGAGCTCCTTTCAGATGCCCCCCCGAGGTGAGGGACCACAACCTCCCTGCGAGGGAAACTCAATTTGGCTGCTTGTGTCTGTAATCTTGATGTTAACAACCTGTCTGAATGCTCGAAATCCTTGCTTTGCCGGCCTTTATTGTAGCGACGTTACCGGTCATACGTGTACAATGTTATCGTAACCGATAGAAAACGGTGGACAAAACTACAAAAACAAGCCCCATGTTACAGTACCAGAACAACAGTAACAAACCAGAATTGTCTTTTAAATCAGTGGTGGCCAACCTTTTTCACGTCAAGGACCCCTAAACTGACACAAATGAAACCACGGACCCCCATTTGATAATCCTTTGTCTCAGGGTCCCCCCATCTGATAGGATTTTTAGCTTTCAGATGTTTTATTACAGAAAGCGTATGAAACCCACGGCTAAAATAGTCAAACGTTATGTCCTTGTGTTACATACGGGATTGATGGAATTATAGTGAAAATAAAGTATTCCTCTTTTTGCAGACGACCCCCCTGGTCTACATATCCCCCTGCCTCTGCTGAATTATTTTCTATCCCCGGTGGGGTACAAAATATATCCCCCCCTCAAAGTGATCAATGCTAATTTACCAATAGACCATGTATTATATACCTAACATAGAAGTGTTTTAAGCTAAGCGCTGTAATGTGAACAGTCTGTAGTGCGATAGAACGATAAAATCAGAGCAGCAGTTGCTGGTTGTATTTAGCCGCTACAGAGCTCTGGGACGCCGGCTACCCGCGGCAGTTTAGCCGCCGACAGGTGACTGTGAGCCAGCTACAGGCACCGCCAGATGACGGTCCTTTCAGGGTCCACGGTAGTGGAGTTTAGCCAGAAAAAGTGAGCGTCATGCAGCGATGAAGAGTTAAGTTTAGGCACCAAGTTAAGTTTAGGAAAAAGATTGTGGTTAAAACACTCCCGAGGACCGAACGAGCGTTTCCTGGGTGAAAGTATTTGGTTTTCGCCGCGAACTGAATTCCGCTCTCCGGCTTGAAAGCGCTTTATTTTCCGTTGTGCTGTTTCATTCTGAGATTATTTTCCGCTGAATATTAAACTGTTTATAAATAGCCTAAGTGTCTTGGCATGGCTGGCCGAGTAGCACTATATCCATAGTATTGTACAGTAAAGGAGGATTTAATTCTTGCATGTTTTGTTGTGATTTAAAGCTAAATGACCAACGTCCAGTAACACATACAATCCTCACCTGTCTGTATGGCGAGAGTCTAGCTTTGGTCTTGGGCCGGGATACTCTGCTCTTGGGAGTTCTGCAGTTCTCCGTAAGGCTGCCGGCGGTGCTGCTGCTGTGGTACGGGAAAGAGGCCTTGGATGTGGTCTGGTCCAGAGAAAGCTGGAGGCCCTTGTACTCTGTCTCCCTAAAGACACAAGCAGAAATTCCATGTGGTGCACTCACAGTAATATTGTTTATGTTTTGCATTTGCATGTCATAGATTTAATACGGTCTATAATTATACAAGGAGAGAGCCCAGTCCCCTGGAAAGGCCGTTTATCAAAGAACACAAACAGCTCATGTGTACCTGCGTGTTTGTAAACAAAAAAAAAACATTAACATCTGTTAAGCAATTAGAGCCTCATGATGGTGCTGAGAGGGCCAGCATGCGGAGAGATGTGCGTGTGTGTTCCTGTGTTCCTGCCGATGTGTGTGAGGGTGACTGCTGGGAGGGGTGGGGTGTGCTAAGAGGGCTGGAACGGCTGTTGGGATGCTTGTTTTACCAGAAGGATTGCTGCAAGGCCTGTAACAAACACTCTACAGAGGGAAAGCTGTCCAATCAAATACACTGGAAGATTAAAGGCTATGTCTGGCTAAATCAGGCCCATAGGAGAAGCTCGGATGTCTCACTACTGGGAAATGGGAATTGATTTCTCACTAAAGTGTTCTACAGATCTCACCATGGATGATGAATCCAGTTTGAGGACAGAAAAACCTGGACAGGGTTTGCTTAAGACAAACAGTGATCCATCATCCACGCACATCTCCCCTCTGTCTCAATCTCTCTCCACACAAACCCAGCTAAATACATACATGCAGACACACTTCACAGGATTTGCATCAGTTAAATTACACATGAACTTAATTTTATTTATAGTGTCAAATCATAGCAGAAGTTACCTCAGGACACTTTCCATACAGAGCATGTCTGGACCACACTTGCTTTCGGCCATTTGTGATTGACACTAAAGTTGTTGAGTAGCCTTTTAAATTTAGACTTGAACAAGAGGAGAAAGTAATGGTAATTCTTGATCTATTACAGGCTGCTGTAGTTTTTTTTTTTTATGTTTTCTTTTTATTTTCAGAATGAATCATTTGGGCTAATAAACTCCAGTCTTGTATAACTGAAGCCAAAACACTGCAGCCGCCTTCTGGTGGCTGGCTGCAGTGCAGGTCATAAGCCCCGTCCCCTTTATGTTAGCAGATGTGGGGAAAACTAAAAAATAAAAGCGGACTTTAATGTGGAATAAAGTTTCTGTCATTTTAGGTATTTCCTATCCAGCTGATGTTTGTTCACGTGTTCACTTTTCTGATAAGTTTGGTTTTTTATTAGTTATTTGATAAAAACGGGCTGAAACGTCATGATTGACAACTAGGATTGACTCGCGATTGGTCGGCCGGGTGTATGGGCGGGAGTTTGATACCGCGCCTCCACCGCCCGATCACTGCCGAGCGGACTCTGGTTCCAACATGACAAGATAGCGGCGACCGTATCCGAGATATTTTGGCTTCGCTTTTGTACAATGGGAGGAAGAGGAGAAGCGTCGTCAATCTTGTTTTACAGTCTATGATTAAACCTCAGGAAATAGTCCTAGTAAAAAATGTCATCACGATTTCCCAGAGCCAAAGGTCACGTCTTAAAATCGCTTGTTTAGTCCAACGACCACTCCATTACCCAATCATTTTCAATTCACAATCATATAGGACAAGGACAAGCAGCAAATCCTTACAGTGCAGAAGATGAGGTCTGCGGTTGTTTGGCATATCTGCTTGAAAAATGCCAATTGATTTATCACCCAAAATATTTGCTCATTAATTTTAGTCAACTAACTGCTTCAGCTCTAGCCTATTATGTATAGATAAGAGTGACCATTGGTTAATACATTCATTGATTAACCCACACGAAGAAAGACAGAGCCCAAACCGTCTGTGTCTAAGTGGATTATTGCTATTGATTTAAAATTTTAGTGCGTAACTTTTTGATATTAATGAACGTCCGTTACATTCAAGCCATTGCCAAATGAGGTGCTACAAAGCTAATTAAGACTATCAGCTCCACACCACGCTCTCTGGATTTCTCAGTATGACTATGTTCACAAGATTGTGTCGTCCGGCGACTTTCCCGCGCAGAAACTCGAGTGAAGATAATGACCTCTTCTGAAGAGTCCATCGTGTTTTTTTAAACTTCCGTGTCCTCCTTGGCTACTAGCAGCTGCGTGGAGGAGGGGTGGGGGTGGTGCGCGATCACAGAAGGCTTGTATCATGTGGCCACGCCGACAGTGTTGTTGTCATTACTTAGAATTCCTCATGGGGGCAACAGAAA
The DNA here is from genome assembly GCF_010015445.1 of Perca fluviatilis. Lineage (NCBI taxonomy): Eukaryota > Metazoa > Chordata > Actinopteri > Perciformes > Percidae > Perca > Perca fluviatilis. The sequence continues at coordinate 10,232,845 of NC_053118.1, read as the reverse complement.
CTACGCACTATAGCTTTAATAAAAAGAAATGGTAGCACTCTAAAGCAGGGATCTTCAACATTTTTTAGGCCAAGGACCCCTTAACTGAAAGAGCGACGGAAGACGGACCCCCCACTACTGTAAATATCTTGTATGAAATAAGTTGCATGTTAAACTGGGCCGGATGGATAAAAATGAATGGATACATATTATTTATATCATGTTTTATTGTTAAACATACATGCGGAAGGCCCAGTGAATCCTTAAGCTTAACTTTTTTTCTTCACAAATAGGCCAATTTATCTTTGCTATTAATAGGTTGGATTCATATTATTGTATATTTTCAGACGTATTTGAATTTTAAAAAAAATAAACTTTCAAAAAAAATTTAAACATAATTTGGCGGCCCCCATGCACTTACTTTGAGGACCAAGCCAAGGGGTTACGGACCCCCTGTTGAAGATCTCTGCTCTAAAGCATTGGCATGTACTTGTGATCGCGCCACCCCAAACATTAAGAAGCCTGAGAAGATGAAATTATAAACTACGTCACAATAAAAAAAAAATAATAGAAAAGTCAAAAAATATAATTTTATGTCAAATATATATTCTTCTGTCTTATCCTGCAAATTATCCTGCAATTCTTTAGATTTATTCTATGACCCCTTGAGGGGTCCCAACTGCTATGTTGAGAACCAGTGCTCTAAATTACTTTTAATATAAAGATAACAAGTAGAACCCTGTCCATTCTTTGTGTTGCTCATGATACTAGGGCTGCACAATATTGTGATTGCGATATGATTCACGATATTGGAGGGAATGATCATTTTTGTATCATACTTTGTATCATTTTCATTGAAAAATTTTGAAAAATAAATAAAGTGATTATAGTGTGATTTTTGTGAGGCTCTGTACCAAACAAAGATGTTTTCTTTAGTCTGTAGGATAGGATTTGTAGACCGGGACGTCTCTGCAGCACCACAAAACTTTACATTCAGAATAGGTTGACACATATTTAGCATTTAACTCATATTGATTTTGGATATTGCACAAGTCCACATTGTGATTTCCATAAAGTTGTGATTAATTGTGCAGCCCTAATGTATACACACATTGTTAAAATTACTAAATTTGTGTTGGTATTGGGTACTGATGTTGTGTTCACTTAGACAAAGATGGTCGTAGTGCGTGTGTAAGATAGCAGAGTGACGGGTTTGCGCTAAACCAGAACAGAATGAAGCAGCACTGGTTAAACAGACAATGTTAACTGTCGGGAGAGTCAGACAAGTTAAACATGTGGTTACGTGCTTTTGCTGCAGCCATGCCTTTATTCAAAGGATTGCTAAATCACTGCCAGGTTCCGGTAGCAGTGGCAGGTCCACAGACCTATGACTGGAGGTGCAGAGGTTATCAGAGCTGAACACACAGTGGGAGTTCACATCCAGGTGAAGTGGTTGTATCAGCTGTGTTATCCATGGCTGTATACACTAAAGCTACTGGGCAAACAAACTCTGCTCCTGACTACAACAATCCAGAAAAGCATACCTCCTGCCCACATCCAACTGTCTGTCTTTTGTCCCATGCATTACGCAAAAAGGGAGAAAAAAAAAAGCATACAGCCTCATTTCCACCATCACCGTGTGGCTCAATCCATACAGTAGCTTAAAAAAGATTTACAAAAGCAGAACAAAGAGGGAAAAAAGGCTTCATTCCCCTCACAGCAAGCTGGAGCCCATAAATGCCCATCAAGTTTACAGCCTATCAATTAAAAGGCCATAAACACAAAGCCGTTATGGATTTGATGTAGGAGGTAGAGGAAATGTGTGTCAAGCTGTTCTCTGCCTCTGAAGGCAGCCAGCCGCGCTGCTTAATGGAGGGTTTTATGGGCCTTATTCGTTCACGCGCTCCCTTGTGCATCTGTGAAATATGCACATCAGGGGTAATACAATAATGGGATAATAGGCAAGTAAATGGTATCCCTCACTTACTAATAAGAGTGTGGCTCATGCTCTGCCATGATTACAGTTTGATTTTATTGGAAGGAAGTGAGAAGTAGCAGCTTGTAATGAAGATTTTAGTGGCGACCTCAGTGCTGTTGAACTGTTTGCGCAGGATAAAGTAAATGCAATCCCAGCCCAGTTAGATATGCTTCATCGCCTGCCTCTGTTTATATAATCTGCAAGCAGAGCTGCCAGTCTTAGATAAACTCTACCAGGTGACATAACGGCACCACAGAGAGGCCACCACAGAGAGGCCACCACAGGTAACACTTAGTAACTACGGGCTCAGACATTATAACATAACTGGCATACAAGAGAGCAGACAGTGATAGAACAGGATTGTCAACTACCGTCAAAGGCAGAAAGAGCAGGAAAGTTTTCTCGTTTTCGTAGAACTAACTCAGCTACAACAACAAAGACCAAAGAAAACAGAATATGACTTGACTTAACTTCCCTCATTGCCAGATTTTGCAAACCAACAAACACGTATCATATTTCCAATTAACCTCCAGTTAATTGCTTCACAGCAACTGCTTGCGTAAATCTCTAGTACCAACACTCATTATCTTATCAAAGCAGAGAATGACAGCACAACAGAGACGTGAGCCAAACCTCTCTGCCCTGGAGCTGCCAGACACTTCTGTCAACTGTCAGGTGTCTCTCCGATTTATATATACCACAACATACAACTTCACAAAGTAGGAATCCAGAACATTTTCATGTTAATAAATGTTCTGTTGTGCTATTCTGTATCAATAAGTAAAACAAAATACAGTTTCAACCCAAGTCAGTTACGAGAATGTGTCTACAAGTTGCTGATAGGTCAAAATGGTTGGATGATTAGTATTGGGCGTTAGTAGTGATCTTCCACCCATCCGTCAATTCTCCTTTACTCAGCATACATCATCTTTAATTATATTAAATATGGGTTCACACCCTGGACATGTTTCAGACATCTTTTTCCTTTATTTGGAATAACGTGCTGCCCTCATGACATTGACCAGAACATGTCATTAGTCATCTTTCAATTTGTTAAATAAAAAGTCAAAACATAAAGAAGAGTGTGTGTATATGTATATATATTTTTTATTGTCATCAAATCTCATTAAAAGACCAAAAAACAACAATTTGTTGGTTCAACTCTCACTACTTCCTGACTTCTCTACCCTGTCTGTGACGCTCAAACCCAAGCCTGTTGGGTCCTACTGAACACATACATCTTTGGCCCCATTTTCACCTGGTATTAAAATCGGATCTGAGTGATCGGATCACAAGCGGACAGCTCGAAGCGCAGGTAAAAACGCACTCAGGATGCATTGAGGACGCATTGAGATCCGATCACCCAGACCACATTTGGAGGTAGTCTGGGTAGTCTATTTCGACGTTTCACTTCCAGGATTGCTCAGGTGCCGCCGGAAATTCTGCCAGATGTCCGTTACCTCTCGCTTTCTTTATGTTGGCGTTCTAAACTCCGGCTGATTTCTGAGGACTATGGTTAACTGCTCCTCAGATCTCTGCAGGGTAAATCCAGACTGCTAGCTAGACTACCTGTCTAATCTGAGTTTTCTCTCTAGCACGACTAGAACAACCTTTGAATGTACTAGGGCTGCTCCCTCTTAGTCGATTAGTCGACTAATCGGTCGTTTGGTGTTAGTAAACTTTGATTTCTTTAGTCGATTAGTTTTATGCTTTTTTCATGCTGAATGACTTATTTCCAAGAAATGTACAAGCACATCTCTGGTAAACACAAGAATTAAAGTGGTGCTTTTGCATGACCCTTTGCGGAGTAACTCAGATTTACAGATCTGTCGATTAAATCAACTAATCGATTAATCGATACAATTGAATGAGTATTAGTCGACTAAGAATTTCTTCAATCGAGCACACTGTTCCACCAAAACAAGTTCCTTCCCGAGGCTATTTTGCAGCGGCTCCGTGTGGAGCTTAGCACCGCCCATAAAGATCGTGATTGGTTTAAAGAAATGCCAATGAACCAGAGCAGATTGCTGTGTAGACTCGCCAGACCATCCTAGCAGTATTTAAGAAAAGCGGCGGATACTCACGTGAGGACATAGTTGACACTGACGATGCAGTGAGGTCGGGATGAGCGGCTGTTGTGTACAATGGTTGCATAACTCTGAACCCAGACCCAGCCACCAGGCTTGGCCAAGAAACGGTAATACTTTGTGGTGACCTGACCTTTCACCAGCACTACAAGACAAAGAGATGGGAAAGAAATCGCCGCAAATGATCACTGCAGGGAAAAACAATACAAATCATAGTACATACTAAATACAGCAGAAAATTGCAGCAAAATGTAATAAAGGATTAAAATCAGACAAATCTGAAATTGGAACAGTGTATTTTATCTTATGCTATTGTGAATAGATATAAATGAGCTGTTTTATATGAATGCTTGGAATTTCCTAATGATTCAAAATCATAAGGTAATAACATAACACAAGGCATGACATAACATAACATGACATGACATGATACGAAACAACATGACAACATAAAGTAACATAATATAGCAGCCATAACATAAGAAAAGATAATATACTAACATTGTATAGCCCTGTGTACTGTGTCTGTTCTAGATCAGTGTGTGTGTGTGTGTGTGTGTGTGTGTATGTGGAGAGAGAGAGAGACTTTGTAGTAAGATAAAACAAACCTAACTCACACAAGTGATGAGCACATCGCAGGTGGAAGGAGTCACAGCTGTGGACATGATGATAGAGAGTCTTCTCAATTAGATCCTGAGGCTCGTAGCCGGTCAGCTCTGCAACCCTGAGCAACACACACACACACACACACACACACACACACACACACACACACACACACACACACACACACACACACACACACACACACACACACACACACACACACACACACACACACACACACAGGGTTAATTAAGCCTTCCCACATTTGCTTGACTTACTACACTCACATACGAACCGCACACACACAAAATATAGCATACAAGTATGCAGAAGTAGTCACACCCACCCACGCTGTTACATACTGGACAAACGACTTTGTGCAAGGGAATGCAAACGCTGTCATACAGAACGTACCGCGAGTCGAGGAAGATGAGCTTCATGTCCAGGCTGGCCCTGAACATGAACATGTTGCTGTGCAGTTTGATGTCAGTGACAGCGCTGGGTGGCAACGAGTGGCCGACAGCCACCAGCCCCACGTTCTGATAGCAGCCGTCAAACGGAGACATGTCCAGGCTGTACTGACGGATCTTCAGGTAGCCACTACAGTGGATCACCTGGGCCAAGAGTGCACAGAGGGATAGAGAAAGTAGAAATGTCAATCCGTACATGTTCCAGTTGCCCTTGTCCAGTTCAGGGCCACAGGGTCAGGAGGAGTGCAGCATCCACATGTTGTCTCGTGATTAAATACAGTGTTTACGCTCTATACATTTCTTAGGAATGGGGGGGGGGGGGTCTGCTTTACTTGTTTATTAGCTCTGTGTGATATCTGTAAAGCTGAATGGACTCAATGGTAGAACAGAATTTATTATGATCCAAAGACTCTTTCTGTGAGAGGAAGGACACTGCTTTTAAGAATATTTAAGAACTGTTGCAAAAAATGGTAACGTTACTGGTGACAACTTCCACCCCACACCCCCGAAAAAATCCAGGCAGAAACACTAAAATATGTTTGATATTTCATTACTTGTTGATTGTGTCACCCAGGCCAGTGTGGGGAGCTTTTCTTGTCTTTTTTTTGGACAAATAAAATAGTTGCAGCCATGATAATTTTCCAGCGTTGTTAAATCCTGTTCCTCCGTATTATAAACTTCTGCACAACCTTTTTACATGACAGTTTAATTGCTTTTATCTTAGATTTGTTTTCAGTGAGATGTTATTGAGTGCAGGCTAAATAGGCCTTGTGACATGCTGCCATTTAGTTATATTTAAAATACAAATAAATGATAATGCTCTTCTGAATTTATTCGGTTTTAAGAACGTGTTGTTTTTTTAAAAGAACCGATATAAGATAATAAACCAAACTGAACGGTTTACAATTCAAAGGAACTAAAGGATTATGTATTAAAGTTATGTATTAATTACTATGGCTTTAGCTTTAGATAAAAAACAAAACAGAGCTAGTTATAGCTTTACAATCCTAAAGAACACTCATATTACAGTAACACCAACATCTCTTACTACCCTCCCCCCCCCTCCCATTCAGAGCAGTTCAGAACCGCGCCTGGGAACGAGATTAGTGAGAAGGTATTTTGTCGTCGTTTTGAAAATGGGAATTGGAAAATTTTAACATGGCTTCAGACTATATATCTGCTATAGTTGACAACAACAATCTCAACTCAAGGACAACCGACTGAGCTTTCAACTATATCACAAAACGGTTCAACCTTTAAGCCGACATGTATGTTCATTTCTAAAAAGTTCAGTGCGCCCCCCCCCCGACCTTTCAATTAGTCCACCGTTTGGCCAAAAATTGCACTTTTATTTGATTTAATTTGATTTATTATGTATCTCACAAAACAAATTAAAACCACAAAATTTAAATAAACATTGAGAATTTACAAAAGATGGCGTTTTGAACAGCGTGTAGTTTCTTTGTAGCAACAGTTTGCTTCATTTGCAATCGTTTCTCAAAGGCATCATGTCTTGCAATTACATTCTAGGATATAGTGTTAGTGTGTGTCCCTTCTCCGTCCTCTCGCACAAAGAGTCTTTGGATCAGAACAATGTTACTACTGTGAGTCCGTTCAGCTTTACAGATATCACACATAGCTAATGAACCATTCCAGATACACAACACTTTTTGCAATGTGCATCTCACATCACATTTTCACTCACTATGAACACTACTTGATGGCAAACATTTAGGACAATGACCAGAAATCTATTTGATCTATATAATTAATCTATATATTTCCTTTTTTTGACCTACAGTACGTCTAAGCATTTATCGCAAATGAATGAAAACATATTCCCTAAAAATGTACAATATGGTTTCTGAGTTTGACTTTTAGGAATGTTAGTTGGATTATTCTTTTTAATTGACTGATATAACTTGACATTGACCAGAACATGTCATTAGTCATCTTTCAATTTGTTAAATAAAAAGACAAAACATAAACTAAAAGTTTAGACCTACCTTGTAGCCTCCGCAGGTAAGACCAGCATTTCTTTTAGCGAGGACACATTTCATTCTCAGAAAGAAGGAGCGCTCCATCTCATATTCTGCAGAGAATGAAAATGTAAAAAAAAAAAAAAAAGGATAAAAAAAGAAGTTATTTATGCTGTACGATGAGTCCGTGGTCATATATAGTACAACATGGCCGGGTTGTTGATTACCGTGAACAAAGTGTGAATGGTAAGGCTGGTGTGCAGTGAGGACGGCTGTCATTTCATCATGGTCTGCTGGATGGATGTATTCATAAATGCTGTTTCCCGTCAACTCTACCTGTTGAAGTGAACATTCATCTCAGAAGTGTGACACATCAGGGCCAACATATACCGGAGGAGATAACACTGAATTTGTCAAACCAACCTGCGACAGGCCCAAGTGGACTGATGCTGTTTCTGATATGTACATTATTTTCCCATCTGGAGCAACCACAAAAATGAAGCCATCTAATGTCTGAAAGAAACAAGAAAACAAGTGTTATTTGAGATAGCAACTAGGGCTGATCGGTTCATCGTTTTCAAATCAAAATCGCGATTTGAAAGAATGCAATTAGCTAATCGTGAAGACCGCGATTGATCCAATGTGCAATATTTAGTTGACTATTTAGTTGGTTTAACAATATTTATTCCGCTTTTTATTATTATATTTACTGTTTTTTTATAAGATAAATGCTGGGATAATGTTAAATATCACTTATTGCTGGAAATTGATTTCTATGTTGCTCGCATAAATATATAGAGCAGTTTTGATGGTGTCTCATGTTATAATGTTCCATGACATGTTTTATCTGATACACAGATAATATTGAACTTTAGCTATACTTTAAAAAATAATCGCAAATCGAATTGCAATCATAATAGCTGGCAGAAAAATCGCACTTAGATTTTATTCCTTCAATTGTTCAGCCCTTATATCAACAAAAGGCCAGTAGTGATTTTTCTGTCTTGAGTCAATTTCCAAAAACAACGTGTATACACTAGTGCCTCATTAATATGAATGTATATCATAAAACTGTACATAACTCTGCAGACAGATTGATTGTTGTAACTATTTTGGTACGGAAACACCACCGAACAGGACCGCAAGGCCTTGCAAAGAGTGGTTTGTTCGGCTGAGCACACATAGACGGTGCCCTTACCTGCCAAAAGGGTATCTACACCAGGCGCTGCGCTTTATGATGAATCATGCACATGTTGAAGGAGCTGATGGGATTACATTTCACTGGAATTATACCTTGTACAATTTTTCATGTGACAAATAAACTCGACTGATTGATGATGAAGTAATGATTTGAAGAAAGGTGTGAAATAACAAACAACAATACCATGTAGCTTTAAAGGAACAGTTGAATTAGAGACTGAGTCACCAGTTCATACGCTCAATCTATCTCTAGTCTATATCCACGACGTTCCACTTCCGGGATTGCTCAATTGCAGCCGGAAATTCCGATGGGTGTCTCCTTTTCGGCCGGATGTCCGTTACCTTCCCTTTTCTTTGTGTTGGCGTTCTAACCTCCGGTGGATTTCTGAGGACTATGGTTAACTGCTCCTCAGATCTCTGCAGGGTAAATCCAGACAGCTAGCTAGACTATCTGTCCAATCTGAGTTTTCTGTTGCACGACTAAACTACTTTTGAACGTACACGTGTTCCACCAAAACAAGTTCCTTCCCGAGGCTATTTTGCAGTGGCATCGTGGCTCCGTCCGGTGCTTAGAGCCGCCCATGACAATTGTGAATGGTTTAAAGACATGCCAATAAACCAGAGCATGTTTTTCCCCAATCCCGGAATGTTGTGTGGACTCGCCAGACCCTTCTACGCAGTGCTGTGGAGGAGGATCTTGCTATAGCTCAAACTAATGCAGTCTAATGCAGCAGCCCTATTATAAATCGTGTTCACTTTTTTATTGAAATTGTAAGAGAGGTGTTGGTTCAACCTTATGATATTTGTGGAAGCTGTAGTTTGTGCTGCTGTCGAAATGTAATTCAGATTTTTGAGAAGCATTCCTCATTTTTTTCCACCCCATTTCTATTAACATTATAGCCATCATGAAGGTAGGATTTATTACTGGCTGTTAGATTAGACTGCATTCAGTTTAGCAAGGTGTAGCCTACCTAATACCCAAGCAAGTGAGTGGAAGACTATGCTATTATAATCTCAATCTCTATAGAAATAAGTGGGTTTTTTTTAACAAGCAGCGTATTTCCATAGCTGCTAGCAGTGTTGTAGTACTGTGTTTTTGAAGGTCTCAGAATTGACTGCATTTTTACTCGGTTTTGTCTCGTTCTCAGATAAAGAGGACTCAGGATTTTATTTCAAGATCGGTCAAGACCACAACTGCCTTTTGACTATTTTATCAAGGCATTTCTCATTATATGGCAATAAAAGAGGTGAATGAGAGTCTTAAGAGTCTTAATTTGTTTTCTGTGGGTGTTTTTTATGGGAATGTGGACCTATCAGATCAATTTGAGGAGTGCCTATGGTTAGCATTTCCCACATTTTATCGTGGCATGCAGTGTGGGACTCGCGCTGGTCTGGTCTTGGTCTTGGTCTTGACTGGGTCTCAACCCCTCAAAGTCTTGGTCTTGTCTCAGACTCGGTACACTGTGGTCTTGGTGGTGACTTGGTCTCGGCTTAGGTGGTCTCGACTACATCCCTGGCTGCTAGCCTGCCGCCCTGCTAGCCTCCAGCCCTGCACCCTGCTCCATTGTGTTGCTGCTGATGTGAGAGGGGCTGCAGGACAGATTGAGGCTCTGTGCGTGACCAGGAATGTCTTCAGCTCATTTCACTCTTAATGCACAAGAATGAAGGCAGCAGGAGGCAGACGGTAGTAAACGACACACACACACACACACACACACACACACACACACACACACACACACACACACACACACACACACACACACACACACACACACACACACACACACACACACACACACACACAGTGTCTGCCTCTGGCTGAATAGTAATAATAGAAAGATTTCAATGTCTTGTTGGCATTTTAAGTGACATGGTGGTTTCTCAGTCACTTGAAAACCCTGAAATCCACCTTTTTTCATGTGCTTTGTAAAGTGTGAGAACTCATAGCTACTGTAGTAAGTACCTGTAAGAGATGGGAGCCTAGCTCCTGGGTGACTCCATCCAAAGTGCTGCGGCTTACATGACCCCAGGACTCCCCAAGGCCTAGTAAACAAATCACACATGCACACACACACACACACACACACACACACACACACACACACACACACACACACACACACACACACACAGAGCAAAAATATGATTACAAGAAACAACATGTCAAATTTGACAATGAAAGCAGATGGGAGGCTTTAATTACAGCAAATCTAATAATGGTAACAACAATGTCTATAAGCAGTTTTTTTACAGGCTAATAGAGTATAGGCAATTTTATTATTTTATCGTTCAGTACACTGTATTTACTGAATAGGCTTTCAATTCAAAGAGTGTACACACATGTAACTGCATCATATGATCACAAAAATGAACTATTGTTATGACAAGAATATAAAGATTGATATTTACTTAAATAAATCATACATGCTGTATGTAGGCCTACTGTATAAAGACAAATTATATTAACGTCCATACTGTACACATCCACATGTTCAATATTTTTTTTTTGCATTTTATATTGTTTACAAATTACTAAAACATTTGACTTGCATTTTTTTTTATTTGTTTGTTATATATATATTTTGTATATGTATTTATATATTTTTTCACATACCCATGTAATAGCCCTGTCTATGCCCTATTATTTGTTGTTCTTAACTGTTATGTTTATTTATCTAGCTACATTGAGAGACAATTCCTTGTATGTGCACATACAAGTGGCTAATAAAGCTCATTCTGATTGTAAACGAACTACTAGCCTACTGTTCACACTGTGGGTACAATAGTGTCTGCAGGGAGAAATGTTGGTACATTGAAGGGCTTATTGGTTTACAGAGAAACTGCAGCATTGACCATCACGAGTCTAAAATCCACCCAGTGCAAAACAATGTTTTGATCATGCAGCCTACAGCACTAAAAATACACCAAACCTAAAATTAGGCTCGGATTTTTTTTTTTTTTTTATCGAATCGTTGCAAATGCGGTAGCGTGAAAATGTCTTCATAAACCCTTCACAGCGGTCGTAAAAATAACATGGTCAGATGGTGTGAGGCGCAGAGCCACAGCGGACCGAGCAAACACGAGTCCGTGGCTGTGCAGCAGCGATCCCTTTCAGATGCAAATCCCCGCTCTGCAGAGTAAACAGGCGGCGTGCAAGGATCACAGCGCCCCGCCGCCTGCCCGCTTCGTACGGAGCTAATATGGACTTCACGTTCGCACAAAAAAGACACAATCAAACTGCCCCCCTAAAGACACCCACGAGTGAAAAAAAACCACTGGCTTCCACTTAGAAAAACAGAAAGAAAGATAAATAGCCTAAAAATAAAGACAGAGCTCTTCAAACACCGCTGTGAGAACACTCATTTACAGTAATACTGGTTCCTTAGTTACAATAGTGTAATTTTATCATTTGGCTCTCACAGGCGTCTATTAATATTGTTGGTCTCAAACACGTTTTAATTAGTTCTCATAAAAGTCCTGTAGGCCAGTACTACTAATAAAGTAGCCTATTATTAGGCCTCTTGTTATAATTATTTACAACTCTAGGAGGGCTATTACAGCTTTAGTTTAGACAAGAGAAACACGGGTCAATCAATTTCATTCACAATCCTTTCTAATCACCAGAAAACTAAATCAAACATGTATTGATATACATAGCCTAAGTAATTTTGAGGTTCTCGTCTAGATATTGGTTGGTTAAAAAACATCATAAAATGAAAGAAATTAAATGAATTCCGGTACAGGAAGCTGAAAATAACGCAGTTAGGCTACGGAAAAAAAACCTAGGCCTACACGTGCTTCACAGTAGCCTACCGCGGTGTTTAAAAAGAACTATTGAGGCTTCAACTAAGGCATATAAGCTTTAGCCTACAACTACTTGGTGATATTAAGTCCACACCTTAATTATTATAGAGGCTCATTCAAAAAAAAAAGACACGGTGCGGGGTTCGGCTGAGGGCTACAGGGCCGGTATGGAGAATAAAAGCAGCGTATAGTGCAGTGCGGACACCGGGCTGATGTGTGCGGGAGCCGGCTGCAGAGCTGCGGCCTGCTGGACTTGACCTGCCGCAGGCAACCAACGGCTCAGCTGAATACAGAGCGCATCTGTTAATACTAATAGCCTACAGTAGCCTAAGTGTAGGACTTTTATTGTGAAGTGAGCAGCCTTCCACTTATTATTTTATTTACATCCAACTTATTACTTTATTAGGTTAGTATATAAAACACAAGATTGTTAGTCACTAATTATTTCCATTAGGCTATACTGCCATAATCTTTCAGACAAAACGTGGGACTCAACTCCAATTTGACACATTATAATTATTATTTTTACACACGATTGGTGTTTACACAGTGGTTCCCAAGCCTTTTTGTTGTTGTTGCTTGTAAGCCCTTACGAAAGTGATGTCTATTCGTGACGCCGTTCATTATGGCCACAGTGTGGACGTGAGTAGTAAGCAGATAGCCATGGCAATCTGAAGGGTTTAGAGGCCTGAAAGTGTCCAGTGTAGCCTATCACAAGAAGAGGGGAAAAAGGAAAAAGAAATAAACAGAATTTTATGTAATTATTCTTCCTAATTTTTCCTCCTTATCACCCTTCATCCCTCAGATTTTGTCTAAGTCGGGACCACTTGGGCGGTGTTTTTTTTATTTATTAAAAAAAAAAAATTAATCTAAATTGCAAGAAATCCATTTGGAATTGAAGTTGTTTAAATAACTAAATATAAAAGACAAATAAATACATTTAGTAAACCGATCCCTGAGAGCATAATGTAAATTTTTTTTTTTGCATGATTTTTTTAGTTTAACAAATACCACGCTGAATTTTTTTGGAAAGTTTGGAAAGCAACGCGATTTGAGTCGTTAAACTAACCTCGACGACTAAACCTCGCTTTAACACATTATGACACATAATAGGCCTAATAATAATAATAATAATAATAATAGGCCCAATAAAAATATTATTATGTAGGCCTATTAGATATATATTAGGCCTACTATTAGATAATACACTGTGGAGTGTGAACAAGTTGCTGAGGTCACGTAAGCAGCAGCGCATTCATATTTAAGCTATTAAAGATAAGTATTAAAAAAACTCCCAGTGACGTTGGCGGGTTTTTAAGTGTTGAGAACGTAAATCAGCCAATCAGATTGCGCAAACACGCTCCGTGTGGAATAATAAACTAGGTCAGTTGAGCCATTTCATATCTCATTTAGTAGGCTACTCTGCAGTGAAAGGTGAAAGCTGGGAAACCTTGAATTATTTAATTTTTTTTAATTTTTGTTTGTCCAACAACATTACACATTGATAGCTTGGTCCTCATAACATTACTTTTATTTTGTGTGGACTTTGTCACAGTACACTAGATGCAAACGGTTATTTGATCTAGCAAATACACAAAACCAGATGAAAAGTGATTTTATTATTTTTTTTTTAGCCTCCCTGTCTGATCAAATTTCTTTCAGGGCTCATACACACACACACACACACACACACACACACACACACACACACACACACACAACACACACACACACACACACACACAGAAAGAAAAAGTCCTTTTGTACACTCCAAATTAAGAACACTTTTAGCTATTCTTCTCCCCACTTATGCAAAACCACTACAGCTCTCTCAGATGGGCTTCTTCAAAACTACATCGCCACATGCTAGTGGTGGAGTGTATTGGGGGGGGGTGTAAAAAGGTGTGAGGAGCCTGAGTGGAGAGGTCCGGCCTTTAAAAACAGCAGAGGGGGGGATTTAACGTGGGAAAACACAACACCGCCTGTAAAGGCCAGAGGAGTAAAACCCTGCAGCGTGCATGAGCAAGATTGTCCCCTTAAATTATTCAGAGAGCTCCATAGAATGCTTATGTTGCCACATGTGAAACAGCACAGTATGACTATGCCAGATATCTTCCCCTCATGCAAGCAATGCAGAAGGCAACTGGTGTTACTGTGCCACACCGTCCCTGAGAGCAGAGTGTATAATGTTTTTGGTGTTAATTATGCAAAACACAGTCAGGTGCTGTACGTGTGTTGTCTTACTAAGCATGCCTTTGCAAAAATAATGTATTTTGGAGGGAAGAAGATGCCAAAGAGTTGCGCCATCACGATATCCTGACTGAAGGAAATCTGAGCTGTCAGCCTTTGCATCATTCCAGTGATTCCTGACTCTACACCAGATATTTCAAGCTCATGTTGCAGTTTTATTTTTATTTATTTCTTAGAATCCTGCGGTTCAATAATAAGAGGTTGCTTTCAACAAACCTACTTTTTGCTTTATGCACTCTATTTATAAGAATCTGCAGTATTTGTCCCTCATTTTCACTCAGACTTTTATGAGATCCAGCGGTGTAAATACTAACACAGTTGTCGATTTCAAGCTGATTGGATTTGGAACATAATTCAAATAACATGGATCTGCCTGTCTCGCAGTTTCTTGTGCATAATAATAACAACATATGCTTATGTAACAACGTTTACATTCGGTCAAGGCCCTTTTCTTACCTCTTAGCTGATTTCTAACTTAATTGTTTAAAATCATTTCCCTGAAATAGACAGTGATATCTATGTCCCATGTATTGATATTGATACACAGTGGTAACTTTCTCACCAGAGGTGGTATCCTTCTCTGTGTTACAGGGCTGGGCGATATAGAGAAAATGAAATATCACAATATTCTTGACCATAGGGCGACGATATTGTAGGATTGACAATTGGTGCATTCCCAAAATATCTTCACAATGAGATGTTAGATAAATAATAATCAATAATGCGGATATAATAACTAAGCGGGTAAAGAATAAAACAGATAGTAAGTCTGGTAAATTCAGAAAATGAATCCACTATACTGTAATGCAGCCTTTAAAACCAGAAAAGACAACACTTGTGTCATCTTCCAAAATCTAAGACCATATCTAGTCTCATATATCAATATAATATCGATATATTGCCTCATCAAATTGTGTAATATTAGAATATTAATAATCAATAAACTGCAGATGACGATGTTCACTGTTCACTGTTCAATACGAGGCATACCGTCACAGCCCCCGTTTAGCTGCTTGGCTCTCCGAGTGTTAAAACACAGATCCTTTAGTGTTTCCTTTGTGTTTTCTTTGTCACCGCACCTTCCCTACAACACCGCCTGCTCCACTGTAACAAGGAGCTCCATATGCTGAGGGATCACACGTGCAGATCATACTAATATCCGCGGCTCTGCAGCAGTCACGCAGGATGGAGCCTCATCACCGCTAATCTGCTGCCAGGGGCCCCCGGAGAGAAAGCACATCTCTGCCAGCTGCACGGGGACACGGACAGACAGACTGAGGGACACAGGGGACTTCTGCTGCTGACTGCCATATATGATGCTTATATACTTACTTTCATTGCAGAGAATATAATATCATATATAAGACTTTATTCTATTTCAATATCACCGCGATAAGACAGATCTTACTCAAGGGAGATATATTTTAATAGTATGCTAACGCGATCAGGACATTATGTAAGACTAATGCACCAAAGCAATTTACTGAAGCTGTAAACAATAAATTATGAAAAATGTCTCTTTTTCCCTTAATTTTTAACCATAGGAAAAAACATTTCCTTGAGAATAACGCTCACACTAAAGAACAAAATCGGCTAAATAAAAAACTTCTACTGAGATGCAATATTCATTTAAAGAATTTGTAAAACGATGTAGCTTAGTTTTTTTGTCAGATATTTTGAAACGAAAATAAACAATTTTTTTTTATTTTTTATTCCTGTGTAAAGTTATGAAAATATCTGTTGAGTTACAAACCACCCGGGAAATGGAATGTAGGCCTACCTATCAGGGAAATTAGAGAAGGAAACACTTCTAAATGAATTATTTAATGTCAAGAAAATAAATACTAATAAAAAAAAACACGCATTTGCCACAGCATCAGGCAAATGAAATATCACAAGGCCTACTACTTGTACTATTACTATAGCCATAGCCTACTAAAATGTAGCCTATATTAACAACATAATAATAAAAATAAAAAAGCGTGTTGTCTTATCCAGGCCTTAATTGTATCTAATTAGGCTAAAGGCCTATATAAAGTATATTATAATTAATGATAGGCTTCATTTAATTTTTTTTATGTCGCCTAATTTTTTTCGGATTTATTTAAATGCAGCTCTCTTACCTTCTGGAAAGACTATTCTCATTTTCAGGTAGCTTGTTGTCAGTCGGATGATTGAGGCTTTATCCAGCTGGGAGGTGATAGCGGACGGAAGGGGCAATAGTTTAGCCAGTTCATAAAATTCACTATTCTCCTTTTCCCGCCGAGTCCGGGCAGCGTTTTTAGATTTCTCCTTCATGTTGCCGACTCTGTTTCACCGCCTGGCTGCTCTTCCACTCTCGGTCCCGCTGCGGTCAGTCACTGTCCGTCCAGGTGTCTCGTAGCATTGAAATGGAGCGGCGACGTCTCCACACATGGAACTAGAATTCTCCCTCTGCTCGGCCTAAAATCCACAGCTGCTGGCGCGTGAACCCATTCCCATATTTCCCAGGTTTTCTGGTGGTTGGCGACGAGCAGGGAGCGGCTAATTCCTGGATTTCTGAGGATTATAGTGGCGCTTTGGTCAGCCCATTGGAGGGCTCACCGCACACTTGGATCCATCACACCTGATGTTCAAAGGGATTGTGGAACCACTGGGGACATCAGGCCCTATAGAATGAATACATGTGTAAGATAGGCCTGCCTAGTGACTGTATTTATCCTACCGTTATTTGGGTAAGACATCACTTGTGTCTGTCTATAAAACAGCTATCGAGTCGCTAGCAAACGTAAAACTAATAAGGAAACTTGTTTGAATTTTTCTGCAGAAATGTGACTGTATTTTTAATTATTTAGCCTAACTACAGAGCTATTAGGCCATATGCTTGTTCGCTTACCTCTGCGCAGATAGCCGACAGTTTGCTAAACTGACGCCTGTTGAAAGTGTCCAGGCAGAATCTCCAAAAAGCCCAGCATTCGCATATCTTCCATCCTATGTGACTTTATGGATAGCAGCGTACCCAGAGCCTCCTCGGTGCTGCAGCCTCGAAGACCCGCCCATACAGGCAACTCTGCTCCTATTGGCCGATGGATACCCTGTTCACGTAGCCTATCTATTGGCTACTCTTCATAATGACGCGCTACATGAGGAACGGGGATTGGCTGATGAAAATGTTCACCTCTGGCACAAACTGGATTGAAAAATGCCTAGGTCCGTTCACTCTCATATGGTTAAAAAAACTGTATATCACAAAAATGTCACTTTCAAAGATTTGTTTTTAATAGGCTATAAACAAAAACAGCCTACCTAAAGATGGCTTTAAATCCATCTACCAATCTGTTGAGGTTCTCTTTAATTAGTCAAATTGGACCATTATTCGCTACTTTCAGTTTTCACAATTTGTAAAATTGATGCACCTATACATCCAACAAATTCGGCTTTACACTTGTTAGCTACGGGAATTCAGTGTGTTTTAATATTTGGTAGGCTACAAACATGTCATTTCTTTACCAGCAGATTCAAACAATTTTCCACAGGAAAGTTAGTCATGATCTATCATAATGTGGGGACGTTTGCTGTTAAGAACCGCCACTTTTTTTTTTAATGGAGTCTGGCCTACATTATGCATCAACTGTATTCCTGTGGAGGCAGAGGCCTCTTTGGCCTACTGAATAGAAGATCCCCAACATATTCCAACATGGACTGTTTAGCAGTGCTGCTAGTGTTGTTTTATTTTCGATGTTTTTGTTGCTTTTTTCAATAGGCTACATGCAGACATGTCCCGGGACTTCCCTAGAAAGTTGGACTCAACGCCCCCTCCCCCCCCCCCATCCCCACAAAGTTACGCCCTTGGTTAAATCGTTTTCATGCTTTCCCGACCCATACAGGACAGGATAATGGTGGCAGAGCGGGCCCGGTCCAGCACGACTCTCTCTCTCCCACCCGCTCCGCCGGTGTTGGAGCCAGGGCGGCCGCGGCCGCTCGGCGCTCGCTAATGGGATCCAGCCTGCGGTGGGGAAATCATCCGGGGTGCTGTAGGCGCACGGAAGGGCTGACGCTGGTTTAACCTTCGCTTCAACTCCAAATTTACTGCTAATTAGACGGCGACTGTGGAAAATATGACGATCGAAAAATACGCCGTACGATGAAGTCTCCCTGCAGTCAGGAATAGCCTAAGCCCAGACATCACAGCACGGAGAATTTATTGTTAAAAGGCGTCACTGCTTTTTCTTTTTTCAAGATGTTTTTTTGCATTTTAGGCCTATACTGGATAGAGTAGCTTAGACATAAAAGGGGAGGGGGTGGGAGGGGGTGGAATGACATGCAGCAAAGGGCCGCACGTCGGATCCGAACCCGCGGCCGCTGCGGCGAGGACTGAGCCTCTGTAGCCTATATGGCCGCGCGGTCTACCAGGTGAGGTACCCAGGCAGCCTTCACTGCTATTTAAGCATATAGGCTACAGAACACGTATTCTAGCATATGTTTCAATACAAACTAATATCTATAATTTGACACTGAAGGCTAATTGTGTTTTTGGAATCAATTACTTGAACACACAGAAAGTTCTCAGCATCAAAACAACAGGCATACACGACAACTAACACACTGACATTTCTTGAGCAGATAAACTAACACAAATGATAGGCTAATTATCGTTAAACTACTATTATTCTTCCATTTTATAGTAGTTTATACAGTAGCTACTGTATACCACTTTATAGGGAATAGTGAGTGAGTGGGTGAATGAGGGAACGGTTTCGAAACACAGCTAATGTCTGTTTAACAACATCTAAGCACGTGGAGGTTTGGATTGTGGAATGTACAGATGTGTTTGGGTTTGCATTCACACTGGGGAACAAATCTGACGGGAGTTACATTTCTGCTGCTTAAGGTCATAGCCAGGATTTTATTCATTCATTCTCTTAGAAACAAAGGAAAAAAAATTCAAAGCCAACATAGTCTATATTGACCACGTTCCACTTCCGGGATTGCTCCGTTACCGCCTGAAATTCCGCCTCATGTCCCTCTTTTGGGCCGGATGTCCCGTCACCTTCCTCTTTCTTTGCGTTGGCGTTCTAAACTCCGGTGGATTTCTGAGGACTGTGGTTAGCTGCTCCTCAGATCTCTGCAGGGTAAATCCAGTAGGGCTGTGCTCAATTGAAGAAATTCTTAGTCGACTAACGCTCGTTAAATTGTATCGACTAATCGATTAGTTGATTTAATCGACAGATCTGTAAATCTGAGTTTCTCCGCAAAGAGTCATGCAAAAGCACCACTTTAATTCTTGTGTTCACCAGAGATGTGCTTTCTTGGAAATAAGTCATTCAGCATGAAAAAAGCATCAAACATGACTGATCGACTAAAGAAATCAAAGTTGACTAACACCAAACGACCGATTAGTCGACTAATCGACTAAGAGGGAGCAGCCCTAGATCCTAGATCGGCCCCTGCCTGAGCCAGCGTTGTCCAGTCTGAGTTTTCTGTCGCACGACTAAAACAACTTTTGAACTTACACACGTTCCACCGAAACAAGTTCCTTCCCCGAGGCTATTTTTTTGCAGCGGCACCGTGGCTCCGTCCGGCGCTTAAGACGATCGTGATTGGTTTAAAGAAACGCCAATAAACCAAGAGCACGTTTTTCTCCCATCCCGGGAATGCCGTGTGGACTAGCCAGACCCCTCCGGCAATGCGAGACTAGTGCCAACACAGAAGCCGCGCTGACACGTCTCAGTAACAACAGCACAGGTGTAAATAATTAAAAGAAAGATGGCTGAATCCCATTTAGCTGCTCCAGTTTCAGGGTCGTGGTGTTTGTGCGTGCTGGCTCGCTGTCACACTCGCTGTCATGGCTCACTGGGACACGCGGATAGAACAAAGCCGGCCTTAATGTTATTAGTAACACCTGTGCTTTCCCAACAATCACAATACGGCCCATACAGGAAGCGAGGCAGAATGTAAGGGCGTGGGGGCCGGGGTGATACTGTAGGTGGGGGTGTAGCCCATCTGACTTTCAGAGACTGATGTTTGCGTTCTGTCTCCGGCCTGAAATTACAGGCTTGGTTTTGTCATTTCTTTTCATCCATAACCACGAGCTCTCACTTCTCACCTCAGAGTGTTCCAGTTGCCTAACCTTAACCACACTTAGTGAGCCATGAGCATATGCAGCGGGGCCACAGAGCTCTGATAAACTCTCTTCTTTCTAACTCCACACCTCCACATTTCTTTCATTTTCAAACTTGTCTCTCTAGTCTTCAGACCCAACCAACGCTGGCTCAGGCAGGGGCCGATCTAGGATCTAGGGCTGCTCCCTCTTA
The DNA here is from genome assembly GCF_010015445.1 of Perca fluviatilis. Taxonomy (NCBI): domain Eukaryota; kingdom Metazoa; phylum Chordata; class Actinopteri; order Perciformes; family Percidae; genus Perca; species Perca fluviatilis. The sequence continues at coordinate 10,212,196 of NC_053118.1, read as the reverse complement.
GTCGATTAGTCGACTAATCGGTCGTTTTGGTCTTAGTCAACTAAGATTTCTTTAGTCCATTAGTCATGTTTGATGCTTTTTTTCATGCTGAATGACTTATTTCCAAGAAACGTACGAGCACATCTCTGGTAAACACAAGAATTAAGGGTTGACATTTGACCTACTAGATATCACCGTGAAACCTACTTTGATTACTTTCATTAAGGCAGTTTTTTGTTGTATTACATATTTTCTGAAATGTGTTTAAATATCGTCACCTTCCTAAAATAATTGCCTAAGTCATTTTTTAACAAAAATGATTTTGTTGCCTAAATAATCTCCTCATGGTGCTGGCCACCTCTGGTAAAATTGCCTAAATCCTCAGTTGAACAGGTCATGTGATTCTACACCTTTAGTATAATTGCCTATGTCAAGCATGTGACTTAGGCAGTTTTATTTTTTGTGTTTTCTGAAAAACCGGAAAAAATGACTTAGGCAATTATTTTAGGAAGGTGACGATATGCAAAGGAGGCATTATCTTATTCAATATATGCATCCTTTCGCATGACTCTTTGCGGAGAAACTCAGATTTACAGATCTGTCGATTAAATCAACTAATCGATTAGTCGATAGAGACAATGTGACACGGATACAGTGCCTTGCAAAAGTGTTACCCCCACCCGCTAAATCAGTAATGTCATTAGGCGATAATCTCTGAGCTAGCTACCGAACAATAACAACGTCAGCTTACGTTTTTTTGACACTAATAACACTACGATGGAACTAAACCTTTATAAGTCACAGTAATGGGGGGGTGGCAGTAGCTCAGTCAGTAGGGAGTTGGGTTGCTGGTTCAAGTCCCCATACGGACCAAAGTACGGTGGCGGACTGGTAGCTGGAGAGGTGCCAGTTCACCTCCTGGGCACTGCCAAGGTGCTCTTGAGCAAGGCACCGAACCCCCAACTGCTCGAGACGCCTTTCCATGGGCAGCCCCCCCCCCCACTCTGACATCTCTCCATTAGTGCATGTAGAGGTACTGAGCATGTGTGTGTAATTCAGGCCTGCGTGTAATAACAAGAGTGAAAAACATTGTAATTTCCCCTTGTGGGATTAATAAAGTATACATTATTGTTATCATTAATAACGACTAATTTGACACAATGTTCTAACATTCAGCAATTTCAGTTGTTGACGATTCAATTTGGGTTCTAATCTGCGCCATGAAATTGCCAACTTATTTTTTTTTGGAGGAGGGGTGGGGGGTCATTTTAGGTCTTTCAGAGGGGAGAGAGAGGGGGGGAATGATATGCAGCAAAGGGCCGCAGGTCGGAGTCAAACCCACGGCCACTGAGTCGACGAGTAAACCTCTATATATGGTCTACCAGGTGAGCTAACCACGCGTCCGCAACTTCTTCTCTGGGGACTACCAACGTTAAACTTCGCAACGGCACTCCTGCCCTCCCTCTGACAGATCAGGTAGAGACTCAGCCAAAGGCGGGAGTCTGGCACGACCTCCTCCGATTGGTCAAAACTACGTTTCCGTTAACCCTTTCCTTGACGGGGTTACAGGCGCGTAGCATCGGCGACAGACACACAGGTTATTAAACCTGTCTCAAGCTCTTTCAGCCTGTAGTTGTTTGTCCTCTGTCACTTACAGACAAGTTCCCAAACTCTCACTTGAAGCACCAAATTGATAAAAAAAAAAAGAAAAGGGGAAAAAAAAAGGGGGGCTGAGATGAAATTTAGGGGCGCTTGAGCCCCCCCCCCTAAAAAGGGTCTAAAATCGCCAATGGGCTCAGGTGACATCACTTGAAGATAATAAGCTCGTTCCAGATGAGCCAGACCTGTTAGATCACATGTCAAATTCAAGGTCCGCGGGCCAAATCCGGCCCCTCGCAGATTATGATCCGGCCCGCATATCAATTTAGGTTCACAATACATTTTTTCGGACGTTTTTGCCGACATTTTTTTTAATTTTTTCTAATGTTTTTGTCACTTTTGCCAACATTTTTGTCACTTTTTTCCGACGTTTTTGAGCGCTTCTTTTCTATGATGGCTGAGGAACTTTTTCCTGACTTCTTTAGGACTTTATGTTGACCAAACTGTAAGTGAAGAGACTATATGACACATGCAATAATACAGTCAAATATATTTTACTTTTTCAATTAAATAAAAGCCTATCAATAAACTAAACATGTCTGGCCCTTGATGTGATTCTTATTTTCCAGTGTGGCCCTTAGTGAAGTTGAGTTTGACACCCCTGTGTTAGATCCTTTTTTTGGGGGGTCAAATTCAAAAATGATATTGACCTGAGATGTGCCTTCTGTGACTCACATACATAAACTAATTAGAGATGGCCCGATACCATTTTTTGCTTCCTGATTCCGATGCCTGAACTTGCGTGTTGGCCGATACCGAGTACCGATCCGATACCAGTGTGTCATATATTTTAACAACAGTACACTACTATCCCTGTATGGATGTGATATGATTTCTATCTTTGTTGTTAAACTCTTTGTGAAACATGAACAAACACAAACATGAACGCCCCAGAACTTTCTTTTAATTATCCAGTTTGACAGTCAGTCATAACGGAAAAAGAACATAAATAAACTACTTTAACGTAGATTTTCTTTAGGGCTTTATTACGTGGTATCTGATCGTTACATAAACTGCAGTACTTCCCGATACCGATACCAGCGTTTTAGGCAGTATCGGAGCCGATACCGATACATCTCTAAAACTAATGTCCATCTGTTCTGGAAATATACACATACCAGCAAACTGTGGCAAGATATTTGTAGATTTGTCTTGGATAATATTACCTGTAACTTTGAACTTTTACTGGAAAATGTAATATTTGGTTTTGTCAGATACAATACTATACATGAGATGAGAATATTTTCTTATCAATCTCATAATATGCTTTGCAAAGTTTGACATTCATAAATGTAAATTTGCCAAAGGAAAACCTCAAAAAAGAAATGGAACTATAGATCAAGACAATTACTTCATCAGAAAACATGGAAGCCATTAAAACTATAAGATTATGTTCCTTATTTCATGTTTATAATTCATTTACCTCTGGCATGTTTTTTTTTATTTATTTTGTTTCTTTTTTTGTCTTTCTACTCATTTGTTTTTATGTATACTTTTTATATTTCTATAATTACAAAAAAAAAGTATTGTATAACTTTTCCCCATATTTGTAATGTACACTATGTTTAAATCAAAATGAGATGAGCCCGGCCTGCGCAGAATCGATCAGCGGCGATCCCCGCCCAATGCATGCTGGGTAGATTTGTGTCCGACTTGATCCCGACTTGCTCTGACGTCATGCACACGTGGGCAACGGTGACCTCACCTGCTGGCGCAGGTTTGAGACGCGGGCAGCGCAGTTGCTCTCCACCGACTGCAAGACCCAGGCGGACCCAGGGCATGCTGGGAAATGCCCGCCTCTATCTCGATCTAACAGCTGATTGGTTCAGAATCAACTCAACATGACGTTTTATATAAACTTTTTATTGTTTTTGAATCAAAGGATTTTAACTGCTATTTGTCTGATTTAAAGGCTCATTCTGTACAGAACACACGTAGCGTAGCTGATAGTTATATTTAGAAATCAGAGAGACTAAATCTGTTCAGATTACAGATCATATACAGTCTGTTGTTTATTAACATCAGCACCAGATCACATGTAGAGCATTCTGACAGCTACTCTGTCATAATAAAAACAACTGGAGACTATTCAAGCTGATATATGGGTCTGATAACATTTTATTAAGTCGGAATCGGACCTAACAGGATGTGAGTGAAAATAGCACGCCAACATAAACGCAGACTGAAAATAAATTATGTTAAATGCAGGGGTGGGCTAGAAGGGGGGCACAGAGTGGCACCGCCCCCTCCCTGAAATAATGATTGACATCAGACACATTTAAAAGTTACATTACATTTTTTATTTGTTTTATATTTTTTTGAACAAACAACAACATAAAGAACAAAGAAATACAATGGAGCGTTGAGCTATCATTTTCTTGGTCGCAGTTGAGCCGGCTATCCAAATGTTCTTCTGTCTCCCAAGCAGGTGTAATTTAGAGTCGTCATTAAGTAACAAAACAATCGGGTCAGTAGGGATTCTATCACATCAGATGTTATTGATGTTGTTTTATTCCAAAACTCATGCACCTGTTCACACTCCCAGACCATGTGCAGGAAAGTTCCAGTTTGTTCAGGTTGACAGAACGTGCAGTAGGGAGTAGGAATGACTTTAGAGACGTATCTCTTCTGAGGAGTCCAATATGTCCTATGGCATATGTTGAAGTGGATCTGCTGGTGATTTGGGTTCTTGGAACAGTGGGAAATGTTGTCCCAAACTGCTCTCGCTCCCATTTCTTTACTATTGGGAGCATATAGTCACTTTAAAGGCGTTTCAGGTTGTGTACGCTGCAGTCTGGTTTTGCTGTCCCGTCACATTTCTCTACTACCTCAGCGTCTGAACACAAGTTAACATTTCTAGGGAGGAGATTTATTTGACTAAACAGATGTGACAGTTTAGTGAAGCCCATGTAGTGGGAAGAATCATTTTTTTCACACACCGGCATTGAAATCCACTGTGGAAAAACCTCTGCAAAGCCACCATGCTGTGAGTTTGATCTTTGGATCAATGCTTTTTAATCTGACTTCTGATTCTAAATCAGTTCAATACACCAAACCAAATGTTTTTGTATATTGTTGTGACAGTAGTACAGGCTTCTTGCAGCACCAAACCGGTGGTAGAAGAAGTATGCAGATCCTTTATTTAAGTAAACGTACTAATACCACAATGTAAAAACACTCTGATACAAGTAAAAGTCCTGCATTGAAAATACTACTTAAGTAAAAGTATGTAAGTATCCTCAGGAAAATGTATTGGAAGTATTAAAAGTAAAAGTACTCGATGCAGAAAAATCCTCACATTTTAGAAACCGGAAACGATCCAAACAGTTCTGTCAATCAGCTCAGTGTTGTGGACTATATATTGTTGGGTAATATGATTTATAATTAAACATTGTATTTTATTAACTAAATGTGTTTTGTGTGCAAAAATCTTAATGTGTAAAGTAACTAAAGGTGTCAGATTAATGTAGTGGAGTAAAAAGTACATTTTGGGCGCCCAGATAGCTCAGTTGGTAGCTCTCTCCCCTTTCATGACTTCAGCTGTCTGACCAAATAATGCCCAAAAATCATCTTTAAGAAACATAATATAAAGTACAAGTACCTCAAATGTGTACTTAAGTACAGAACTTGAGGAAATGTACTTAGTTACATTCCACCACTGCACCAAACCTACCAATATGGCATAGGTGATGTCACAGTTTGAATGATCTAATGCAAAGTCATTTACTGGTACCTTGCTATTTACCCATAAGGCCACAGTGGTTGTTATAAGCTGGTTTAGTTCATGGATGTCTGTGGGGTCTATTTCTCCCTCTTTTTTTTCTCAGGGTATTTACTAAAAAGAAAACCCCTAAAACATAAGTTCATGGTTTCTGGTCAGATAGAGGAACACCGAGTCACACAATTAGAATTGTTGCTGTATTATTTAGCACCGTAAAACTTTTCACCGTAAATTTACAGTAATATACTGGCAGCAGTTCGCCGATAAACTACTGTTTATTTACAGTAAGCATACAGTTTTTAAATTTGAAGGCATTTTACTGTAAATAGACATACAGTTTCTTACTGTATTATTTGGATTTACAGTAATAGAGAGCCAAAGTCACGGCCCTTCCGGTGGACTTCATGGGACCTTAATTCGGAAAAAAAAGATGAACAGTAGTGAACGGGGAGAGGCAAATTATTTTTTTATCCCGTTTGAATTGAGCCATGGATTACAAATATGATGTTCGGCAATTTAAAAGATAATTTTTCAGCCGAAGAAAGTCTCAGTTAGCTGCATCTCTCGTGTCACACAATCTACCTCACCTAGCTTGATGCTCAACTTGCTCGCTAGCTAGCTAGCTAGCTTAGCTCTGTCCCACAACACATGTAACGTTATCTTACCTGCTGGGTTTTATCCAGTCAAGTGTTCTCAGCAGAGAAGCAAAAGAACAAGCGAGATCCTCTGCTCATTAGAGTAACGTTCCATCCCCGGTACGATAATTACGTATTTTCACAGTCTTATACTTCAACAGTTTAACAATAAACTGAGACTTTCTTCGGTTGAAAAATTATCTTTTAAATTGACGAACATCATATTTGTAATCCATGGCTCAATTCAAACGGGATAAAAAATCCTCTCCATTGACTCTCGTTCATATTTTTTTGAAAGATAGGTCCCATTGATCGGAAGTAGAAGGGCGGGACTTCGGCTCTCTATATACTGGCTGCAGTGTAATTCCGGCCTTTTCCTTTTTTTCACCAAGATGCATTGGTATTCACAGTTAATACCAAGCCCCCAGGAAGAGCGCCATGTCTTAAAAGGTGGCCTGCCATACAAAACCGTTTTTACTTTCATTTTTTGAAATATGTTAGGTCCATATGTGTGTTATGTTGTGAATGTAAAAATGAACTTTATACGTGGTATACTGGTGTACTTACAAACTTTCCAATCCATCGTTTTATGAGAGCAAAACCTATTTGTACTACTTGTAGACGTTTGGTATCATTTCGGGCATTATTAGTGGGGTAACTTACGAGATACAAACGTGGGTCCATTAGCCCCTGCGCTAAGCTATTCAGCTGATAACGCTACTCTATGCTAACTCTCCCAATGTTATACCCAGGTGAAAAAAGCTTCTGGGGGGGTGTTTGGCTCGAGGTCATGGTGCAAAGGACCCTAGGGTGAATTACTCCGAACCATCACTTTAATACCTGTAATGTTAATACCTGTAATCTGTAACATTTGCAGACAGTGCTGTGATATTATTATTTCCTCCCAGAATGCATTGCCATTTACAGTATGATCCTGTATACCATTAAAATAGTAAGATACTGTGAGATTTTAGCTGTAAATTTACATCAAAGGCTTTCAGTGCAGGGTTTCTGCAGGTTTCATCAGGTCAAATTATAAATGAAATTTAAGACCTTTATCACATCATCAACTAAGCCCTCAATTCAGTTTATTTCAAGCCAAGTATCGCTAAACTTGCACGTCCCCATAGCTGAAGAATGAAATCTGTTTTATGTCCGTGGTACAATCTGAAAGAGACTCGCACCAATCACACGGAAGCTGATTGGCTGCAATATAAGTTGCATGTTGGTCTCATTTGTAGTCGTAATACAGCAAAATGATATTTGGACTACAAAAGAGAGAACTACAGCACCACGGAATTAAAAATTTTAATAATTTAGACCTGTTTAAAATGATTTAAGACCACAACACAATACTGCAAATTTAAGACTTATTAAGGCTTACAATTTTTATTTTGAAATTTTAGAATTTTTAAGACCACGCGGAAACCCTGTTCTCTGTCGAGTTGAATCTGTAAAGCATGTTGCATTCTGACCACATCTCAATTCTTGATATATTTTTTTACGGACACAATATCCAGCAATATTACAGTCAAGGGTTTTCTAACAGTTTAACGGCAACAGAGACATTTGTGATTTGAATGGACAGGGTGGAAACACTGAATATGGTGAATTGTCATAGATTACAGTATATTGCCAGTATGTGTATTTTCTATCAGAGAATTTTTTTTTTGTGGGATGCTTATCAGACCTTCTCCTCCTCAGTCAACGAGGCGACTTATTAACATAACTCTAGAGTAAACTGTTACATATTGGATGTTGACTGAAATTGATTTTTTTGAGTAAATGTTGTGGAGCCCAGTTTGTCCAGACAAACTACAGCGGCATACAAAATGGCAGCGAATGCTCCGCTGGCATAAACCAGCCTTTCTCCCCAAGTTAGAAAAGCCCACCCAAAATTCAACAAACCAAACTTTCTGACACTTCGCAACCGCAAACCTGTCGGATCATCTAATAGTGTCTGGTCAGGTGGCAGAATCTGGGTGAAGCCAGATATGAAGACATATCTGGCCAATGGCCCACTTTACACAACAATTGGCTGGGTGTAAACGTACAGGTGTGTAAGTGGACAGGGTTTAAACTTCTGCCTCAAGCTCTTTTTCTTTTATTCTTCACACAACTACTTCTGTGAGTTTGTGTGTGTACAACCAAGTGCGACACCATTAATGTATGGGTATCCGTCAAAAAATGTTGATACCGATACCGAGACTTTGATATCGGTTCCTGAACGATACCTATTTTATAATATCCATTTTAACATTACTCTTTACTATATTTACTAATCCTTACATTTATTTATTTTTCAGCTCCTACTACGTGAGCCCGTCTCTCTGTGCGTTAGAGTTTTTCCTGCGTGTCTCCACGACGTGTATCGCTAGACAGCCAATCACCAGCATTATTAGGGTGTTTGGTGTTTTAAGCCCCCAACGTCGTCTTCTAGGGCTGATCGATTATGGGAAAAAATATTATCACGATTATTTCGGTCAATATTGAAATCACGATAATTTAACACGATCACTCGTTGACTTCTGGAAAGATGTTGCAATTATTGTACTTAAACAGTGGAAAAAGTCAAATAAATCAGCAGTAAAAAAAACACATACAACTGTGAACTCTGCCTTAATACTTTTCCTATTGAAACCATTTTTTCATTCAGAACACAAAAGAGAAAATAAGAGTTTACTTGCAAAACGTAATGAGCTAAATAATTGTTTTTCTCGATTATTCTGTTTTTGTGATTATTGGGAGCCAAAATCATAATCACGATTAAATTTCGATAAATTGCACAGCCCTATCGTCTTCCAGGCAAGCGCTGCCTGGAAGGAACTAGGATTAGGTATGGTTAGGGTTAAGGCCCAGACACACCGACCAGATGGCCGACCCTCGGCAGAAAAGCCAGTCGGACTGATCAGTCTCCCCGAGTTGGTCAAAAAAGTGCCTCGGAACACACAGAAGAGACGAGATGTAATACGTCTCCTTAACAGCAGGCGCTGCTAATCTGTATTGTCGCCCAAAAATGAAAACCGGCAGCTGATTGGACAAACGCGTCACGTGGGTCTGGTTTCTCCGGAAATTCAAAGCCAGACTGTCATGGCGGTTTGTTCAGAATACGATCTCATATTGTACTAAAATAGTTCACTGAAACGTGTTTCTGAAAACATTTTAAGCGAGAAATAGGCCGTGCAGTTGCTGAATCTGTCTTCATTTCAGATCGTCAAAGGTCAGTTTAAAAGATTTTCGGCAGATTTTTTGAGAGACTCTAGTCACGCTCATTCTGCTCCCCGTTTCCGGGTTAGCACTCTACCAATCAGATGGGTCATTTGAGTCCGACTGCCGGTAGTGACGCCCCGACGATTATACATGTCAAATCAGCCAAAATGAAGGACGACGGCCCCTCGGACGGACGACGGCACGGAACACACTGAAGAGACTTGAGTCACTGACCTCGCCAGACTGTCCAACGGCCGATTATCGGCTTGGTGTGTCTCGGGCTTTAGGGTTAAGATTAGGGTTAGGTGCCTTGAAGTCGACGGTCGCAGCACTGCCTTGAAGCTGACGTTGGGGGCTTAAAACACCATCCATTATTTGATCTTACTATAAGCACGCTGCATGCCTATTGGCTCACTGCATACAGACTAAAGCTTTTTTTTTTATCTTAGATGTGGTTGGATGACCTAGTTCATCTGAAGAATAGTGAGGCCTTTGTGTGTCCAGCTTTCATAGGATTTTCAGATACTGACTACGGATGTGTCCTCCCAACTTTTGCAAAAAGAAAGCTTTATTTCACAGCCACGTGGAATGTGACAGCCTTGTTCAATCAAGGTTAAATCAACAAAATGAGAACATAAAAATATTTTAAAGGGTAACTAATGTTTTTTTCAACCTGGACCCTATTTTCCTATGTTTTTGTGTCTAAGTGAATGATGGGAACAACAATCTTTGACATTGGTCCAGTATTAAGCGAGATCGCTTAGCGGCGAAACAAGCTACAATGCAAGTTAACAGGGTAATTGTCCAGCTTGTATTTACCTTCACAAAAGTGCTCGTTTCGCCACTGACAGGCTCAGATTAATATTCTAAGTGTTTGACAACATTCTGGAAAGGATCCCTTCAGAGATAGACCTTTAAAACCTCTTTGAGACCTTTCTGTTTAACCAGAAACCGCTCTGAAGTCGCTAGCGCTAAACCCACCAGACTCCATTTAAAAAAGCAATACTTTTAGCGTGTATAGAGCCAACACATTTTCCATGTAAATCTGTAAACTATGTGTTTATTTCAACCAAAACTAGAGTTGTGATGGTTGGAAAAGTGGAAAGATGACCCAAAACGGCTTTTCATAGTTTTATTTTGTTTCTGTCGACTTTGAATTAAGTGTATTTTACAATGCTTAAATTACTGTTTATTTACATGGAGTCTGGTGGGTTTAGCGAACGCAATTTCGCGGATGTTTTTATGTTTAAAAAAAGGATCTTACTCTTTAACAGAAAGGTCGACCTCCTTAGAAATCCTTTCCATAATGTTGTCAGACACTTAGAATATTAATCTGAGCCTGTCAGCGGTAAAACGACCACTTTTGTGAAGGTAAATACAAGCTGGACAATTGCCCTATTAACTTATATTATAACTTGTTTCGCTGACTGCTGACTGCAGCGATCTTGCTTAATACTGGACCAATGTCAAAGATTGTTGTTCCCATCAGTCACTTAGACACAAAAACATAGGAAAATAGGGTCCAGGTTTAAAACAATGGTAGTTACCCTTTCAGTGAACAAAAACTTTTCTCTTTGAAATAATCACTAGATATTCTGCTAGATCGCCCATTTCACACTGATATTACATCATCAGAGAAATCCAAAGTAGAAGAGACACAAACCTTTTTCCTGTACTGCAACAGCTTCAAATGACCATAATGCAATGCAGTCACAATACAGATGTTTTAACTAAGAAGTGAAGGTCACTGCCACTGACTACGTTTACATGCACACCAATATTCCACTATTATTCCGAATATGATAATATTCAGAATTCGATACAGGTAATGTAAACAGCATATTCCGTTTAGATATTCTGAATAAGGCCTTTCCCCAAATATAGCATTTTCCGATTAAGACATGTGGGATATTCCAGTATTATTCGGGTTTTAGAAGCATTCTTTAGACATGCGCATTCGGAATATGCGTCTAAATCAGGCCTTTTACCCCAGTTTACGGCCTCTTGCCTGTTCACGGCTTACGGTCAGCTGTGTGCGTTGCTGTGGTTGCTGTACACAAACCAACCAGCCAACCGTTTGCAGGGCTGTGGTAGATATGCATGGCCAAAAGAAACCCCCCCATCTCTGGCTGGAAGGAGAAACAGCAACTTTTAAACATTATGAAAGACTTTGATATGAACAGGTTTTTGGATATGCGCAAACATCGCTACGCTGATGTTTTCAAGAAGGTTGTTAAAGGACTGAAAGAGGGAGGCTGTGTTAGAAAGCTCACCCATGGAGAAGAAAACTTCCTGTCCCAAAATCCTGTTTTGCACAGCTGCACGTAAACAGGAATATTAGTGGAATATTCATTTTGATAAGCCATGTGAACAGCTTAGTTGGAATATTGTCTTTTTGTGAATACGGGCCAAAACCAGAATAATATTGCACGTAAACGTAGTCAATATTAGAAATGACTAACTAAGCAGAAGTAGATAAGAGAAGCTGATACAAAGTGGGTGGAGCAAAATAGTAAATTCACACCTGTCATTGTAAAGCAGTCAGTGGAATGCACCGATCATCAGCAATCAGTGACACGGACAGCAGTTTGAGGATGCCAGGAAGAAATCCTTTAATACAATCGCTTGTGTTTCAGATTCATCCCACTCATCTGTTGATCAACGACTTTTTCGGTCAGTGTTCCTCTTGAGGGACAGCTGAGTCGCTGAGTCGGACACCTCGGAGTTGACCTGAGCAGAGATGCTGGCGGGTGTTACATTCAGGTGGATGTCGTACTGCTGGTCCAGACCCAGATAGCTGTCACTCATCAGGTACAGTGTGTAGATGCACCTGAAACCACAAGGTACATGGATCAGCAGTTAGAACGGAACGCTAGAAACACACCGCACGCTGAAGCGCGGCGAATAGCTGCACAGTGGCGTGAAGTTGAGCTAGTTTCATTTCGGCGCTCGTGTTGTCCAATCCGTCCGGCTGTGATCGGGCGGGGAGCGACCATCGTTTTGGCGTCTCCCGTGTTTGCTCCGCGATACGCGGGTTTATGGTGAATTTGGCTGTCTTTGACTTCTCAGCTGTGTCTACAGCGAGACATGGATCAGGACACAGAGACGATAGGTAGGTAACTATGGTAGCCATACAGTTATGCTTAAGGAATCACTGTGCCCTCCGGATGTATGTTTAACGTTGAAACATGATACATAAATAACACTTCTTTTCATCCATTCGGCCCAGTTTAATATGCAACTTAATTATATACAATATATGCGGTAGGGGTCCCTACTCTGTCTCTCTTTTAGCTAAGGGGTCCCTGGCCTAAAAGACGTTGAAGACCCCTGGTTTAAAGGATAAGTCTGGTGATATTCTATATTTTTCCTATCGTAAATAGGTTCCATTTGACTCAATCCCACACACAGTAACCAGTCCTGCTGCATCAAATATCCACTTAAGCACCAAAGAGTAACGTTTTACCAAACGCTCCCGATGCCAGCTGTTTTTGATTTTTATTTTGTTTTATTACACTCTATATTTGTGAGCCATTTTAAAGATGTACATCTTCAGTAGGAACCGCTGGGCTTTGGGCTGCGAGCCACAGACGGGGTAGAGAAGTAAAAAAAAAAAAAAGGAGCGATGGACTGACACATTGTCGTGGTCTTTTCATATATTCTGGTGAAATGACATCTTAAAAGTCAATAATATTTTAATGAGTTCTTGGACCAGTAGGGGCCATGCCTTCTCTGAAATTGTTAAATACAATAAATGCGGAAATGTTTGACCAAAAAGCTGTGACAACTATGTTTCTGCTACTAATCTAGAGCGTTTGTCGGTCGATGAAGTTCAACTGAGGTGTTTCCTTTCAATCGCTATACATGGAGGGAATAGGGAAAGCTTGTGTTTATGTCTGGTTTAGTTTATATCGACGACGTTCCACTTTCAGTAATGTTCAGTTGCTGCCGGAAATCGTGCCGGATGCCCCTCTTTCAAGGCCGGAAGTCCCTCACCTTCCGCTTTCTTAATGTTGGCATTCTAAACTCTGGTGGATTTCTGAGGACTGTGGTTAACTGCTCCTCAGATCTCTGCAGGGTAAATCCAGACAGCTAGCTAGACTATCTGTCCAATCTGAGTTTTCTGTTGCACGACTAAAACAACTTTTGTACGTACACACGTTCCACCAAAACAAGTTTCTTCCCGAGGCTATTTTGCAGCGGCACCGTGGCTCCGTCCGAGTTTAGCGCCGCCCAAGACGATTGTGATTGGTTTTAAGAAATGCCAATAAACCAGAGCACGTTTTTCTCTCATCCCGGAATGCTGTGTGGACTAGTCACACCCTCTTACGCAGCGCTGTGGAGGAAGGCCTGGCAATGCGAGGCTATGTCTGGCTTTATTCCTTTTTCTACCCATTCTTACTTCCCAGCCTTCTCCGGTGTGTAGAAGGCCACAGACACAGCGGTGCGGTGGCGCACGTATCCGACCCGTTTGACAGCCAGCAGCTCCCTGCGATCCACCTCTCCCATGACCAGGAACCAGCCTTCATCCTTGGCCTTGGGGAACCTCGGTGCCTGGGCCTTACTGTCCTGCTTCCTCTGAAATAAGAGACACAGAGTGTACAGTACCACTGTGCTACATAGGCGTACATACTCAGCATATCAACTTTATTTCATTATGAAATCTCAGCTGAGGTGGCCTTTACGTGATTTCTGGATATAACAATTCTAAGATATGATCAACTTTGTTAATAGCTGACAGGGAAATTGAACAGAAACTGTGTTATGCTATGCTACACAAAATAGTACAGCTGATAAAACCATCTAATTTATTGTAAAAAGTCAGTTTGTGCTGTTTTTAGAGCTGTAACACTTCCAAATTTTGGCTGTACATTTAATTGTGTCACATTTAATTATTTAATTTTCATAAACAATACAATTGTCTCTTTCAGTCAAATTAAAAAATATGTATTAATGTATTACTTTTTTAAAACAAATTAAAGTTTTGAATGAATCCCAGAATACATATTTTGGTTTTATCACTGTCATGTGACCCAGATGATGTAATAACACAAATACACAGCCTATGAAGTAAACTATGCCTCTTTATTATCATACAAACTGTATCCCCCCCCCCTTGTCATTTCTGTTGCCATGAATGTGTATAGGGTCAGGGGCCAACAACTAATAATTGAAATAATAATAAAAAAGATATAGTCTGACCAATAATCACTTATATAATTACAATGTGGCATATCTAAACAACATCAACAATTACCTGTCATACGACTTAAGACCCTAGCTAATGTTAGCAATTAATTGTGGTTAAAGGTGCAGTAGGTAAGCCTTATAAAACTAACTTTCTGTCATATTTGCTGAAACTGACCCTAAGTTCCAGTAGAACTACAGGAAGCAGGTAATTAAAAAATAAATCCAGCTCCTCTGGCACCACCTACAGCCTGTAATGGGATTTGCAAAAATCCACCGCTCCCTGTTCAGATGCACCAATCAGGGCTGGGGGTGTCTAACTGCATATCAATCACTACTTATGCACACGCATTCATTCTCCCTTGTGGGGGGAGGGGCTTAGGAGACCGTTTTGGGCTTTAGCAGAAAGGCGGGGAGGGACTGAGAAGTTGGCGATGTTCAATTTTTTTGGCTAAGACATGGATCTTCACAATCCTACCTACAGCACCTTTAAAAAAAGACAGCGATTATTAAAAAATAAATAAAAATAAAAAAATTAGACAATTATGTAATAATTGTTACAGGCCTAGATGTTTAGTGATACATTACTGTATCATCAGTTGTGCCTTTAAACTAACAGAGCATAGACCCAGGAGTACATTCTCTTCTTTTTTAATAACTTTGCATACGAGACAAGTATTTATACCGCGTTTCCTAGGAGAGTCTGTGTCCCAGCACCAAACTGCAGCTACGTTTCAGTTTCTAAGGGGTGAGTTCAAAACAGGCTGGAGCGATTTTCTTAACCCAGCACCCCAACTTTATGGAAGCGCAACACTAAATCAGAAGCTCATTGCATTTGATGTTCGAGAAGGAGTGTAAACCCTGAATATGATGCTTTACTATAAAGAAGCCACAACAACGTTCATAATGAAAAACAAAATCTAATAATAAAGTACATTTAATTTTAGAACATGACTTTTGATAGTTAAGTACAGTACATATTAGATACTAGTATTGCTATCAAGTACTTTATCCAAGGGTATTGTGCATACTGACCCTCTGCTGGCCCAGGTTGATGCGTCTCAGTGACACCTGCAGGACGTACTCCTGGTCAGCGTGGACATCCAGCCAGCGGCGCTCCGCCTTCGGGTTGGTTCCTGCTGCAGGCAGGGGCCGCTCCGTCTCCTCCTGGCTCTCCTCCCACCAGCCCTTCACACTCATCTCAACCTCCAGCACCGGGAGATGACTCAGGAAGGACCATGCCTGACCGGGGAGAAACAAGATGGTGACAGGGGAGAGAGAGAGAGAGAGAGAGAGAGAGAGAGAGAGAGAGAGAGAGAGAGAGAGAGAGAGATGATGGTTTGGAGGGCATTCACACCAAGAAAAGCGATCTGGCAGATTTGCCACAGGGTGGTGCGTCATGGGGAGTGTCAATGAAACGGCCCATTTGTGTGACGTCCTGTTGTGTTCTTGTGTTTTCATTTTTGACCCTCATAGTGTTTTAAAACTTTTTTGCGGCAGAGATAGAGGCAGTGATGTTTCCTGTTTACTGTACAGAACTCTCACACCGCCTCAAACCACACTGTTGGCTTGCATTTCTCCAAAAGTTCAATCTGTCATTTTTTTTCGGCTCCTCCTACCGCCGCAGCTTTAACTCACTGCCCCCTTTCAAAATGAATGGGAAGGCCTGCGTTTTTCGCCGACCTGTCTGATGAACGCCTGGGTGTGTGTGAATGCAGCCTTACACCCCCGCCAACTTTGCACAGGCAGCCTACCCATTCTCCACCAACCCCGCTGCAAGCTGAAAACGATGGGAACATTTCCTCATGTGACGTGAAAGTGGTGCTCAGAAAGGAAGTACAGAATTGTGAGAAAAACAGAAAGAAAATGAGTGTTTGAAGAGGGATCTGTGTTAGATGGACAGATCTGTCAGCAACTGTACAGTAAGTCTGCTGTTGATAAAAGCTTGATTTATTCTAACTGACACTGTTCCCTCATCTTAGGTGCCTCTTAAGTGTTTTTATGGAGAATTTAACATTTGGCTCAACGCAAAAGCCCCACCATGAGGATGACATGAGACAGATAAAAAATATAAAAAAGGCACAGAGAAAAAAGTGATAGGAAAAAACAGTGGTGGAAGAGGGAGGGAGGGAGGGTGTGTGTGTGTGTGTGTGTGTGTGTGTGTATGTGTGCATGTGCGTGTGTGTGTGGGGGGCAGTGTTTATGAGGGCTGAGAGGAGAAAAGCCTCTCTGATTCACCCAGCAAAAGCTATTTATGTGAGGATGACTCTCCCTGGGCAAATCAGACAGGAACGCTGCTGCACATCTAATTATTTAATTAGAGAGGCCGCCACACTCCACACACGGTGGAGGAGTAAAGGTGGGGATGGAGGAAAGCGGGGACCCTGATTGGGTGAAGCCACAGGGCCTGCCGTTGTGCCCGGACACTCTCATTACTGCTGCAATTAGCACTTAAATTGGAGCTGTAAGCCCTATCAATGGAGCTGTAATTGGGGATCCTGGAGGTATCTGGGACCACAGTGACAAGACTGCTCATGGCACATGACTGATAATGGTGTGTGTGTGTGTGTGTGTGTGTGTGTGTGTGTGTGTGTGTGTGTGTGTGTGTGTGTGTGCGCGTGTGTGTGTGTTAGGGCTGCACAATTAATCGAATTTTAATCACGATCACGATTTTGGCTTCCCACGATCAAATTTGCGTGATCGAGCGATATTTAAAATGCGTCATTCCGTTCATAGAACAGTTTTTGCAAAGCCAATCTAGCGCTCCATAAACCACTGTTTGATCACATGTCTCCATGAGCCAATCAGAGCTGTTCCCTGCCTGCACCGCGCAGCTTAGTTTCTAGATGTAGACAGTCACAGAGGACAGAGTAACGTGAGGAAAATTCCACAACAGGTAGCAGTCGGTCATCATAAGCCGGTCACAATGTTTACCAGTTTACCAGTAAACGCAACATTGTGTCCCATCTGTGTTGTTTTTCAGACAACAGCAGTGACCAGTGCTAGTTTGTGTCTTTTAGCTCATAGCTTTAGCAGCAGACTGTTGGACGTCCCGCTGTTGGAAACCTACAGTGAAATACAGATACACTACACTGTTTAGCAGTCAGCATTTTAGCCGTGTTTAATCCAGTTACTACTGTGGCTAACGGTAGGCTAACGTTACCTGCAGTGTAACGTGTTATTAGTGTTTACTAGCGTGACATTCAGCGATGTTTATGTTGCCTCTAACGTGGGTTTCGAAGCATCAGAGCGCAACGCAGACATGCAAGTGGCAGTGTAATGAGCCACAGAAATCCGTGTAGCTATTTCGTCTGGTAGATACCGGGCACCATATGCGCCGTTAACGTGAACAGAAAATTGCGTTGCCTGTATCTTTCACGGCAAACATGCATGTGTGGAAAGCGGTCGCACAACAGCTGAAATGGCATACTCCTTCACAGTATCCTTCAATAAAGGAGGAATGTAGCACAATATGGATGTAAAAGCAGTTATAATTATATAATTATGTGACAATAAAATTTTGTTTTGGCTAAAATCAACAAATAATCGTGATAATTAATCGTGATCTCAATATTGATCAAAATAATCGTGATTATCATTTTGGCCATAATCGTGCAGCCCTAGTGTGTGTGTGTGTGTGAGACAGAGCGATAGTGTGTGACCTGCATGCACTAAATGTGGGAATAGGTCCATTCTGAAGATAATTTTTCTAAAATGTACAACATTAAAGTCCTTGCAATGTATGTTTTTTTGTGGTTATTTGTAGTAGTAAATCAACATTTCCCAAAGTAAATATTTTACTGATTTTGATGGATACTCATATTCCCTGGGGGGTGGGGAATCACCAGAGGCCTCACGATACGATATTTGTGTTCTTGCTGTGATAGAATTTGTAATCTTACCTGTGCAATCTGACTTGACTGAAACTCTTGCCCAACGATAGCAGCGAAAACACTTTCCTTTCCATTGCAGGCAGCAATCAGCTCAGGAAGTCCTTCGATTGGCCTCTCCTTCTTATTTGCCCATTTTCTATGGAGTTAAGAGGGGGAAGGGAGAGATTCTCGGTAATGAGGCAGCATTACAACAAATCCTACCCCATGCTTCCTGCTGTCTCTCACCACAGGGACTGCGGGTCTTCCCTTCTCATCCCTCTCTTACCATTTTTATTGAGTTTGGACAAAAATATTCTACACTGGAGGTTGCAGGCCTAAAAATCTTTATGTGTGTGTGTGTGTGTGTGTGTGTGTGTGTGTGTGTGTGTGTGTGTGTGTGTGTGTGTGCATGGAAAAACTATCCCATTTTGTTTTGAAAAGTCACTAGGTCCTATGTGTGACTGCATGTGTGTTTGTACCAGCGTGAGAGGTTTTCAGAATGTAAATGATGGTGTGTGATTGCATTCCTAAAGGTGGTAATGCTTAGGAACTTTTAATCAGAAAAACACGCACTAATACGCACAATACAGAGTTATGTTTGTTGTTACAGCAGCCAGACCTTAAAGCATTTACCCATGCATTGGTGTCAGTAGCTGGTGTAAGTGATAGATGTGAACAGAAATCTTTGAAATTGGTCCAGTATTGAGCGAGAATGCTGTAACCGGCAGCCGCGAACCGGGTTACTGCAATGTAACCCTATGGGGCAAATGTGCATCATCAATTTTCGTCCACTAAAAGTTCTGTTTTTGCCGCTGACAGGCTCAGATCATTATTCAAAGTGTGGACAGGATCCCTACAGAGATAGACCTTTTTGTTAGAGAGTACAATCCTTTTGTTTAACGAAATCGCCATTGCCAAACTCACCAGACTAAATAAACAATACTTTAAGCGTGTTTAGAGCCAGGATATTTTCACATGTAAATGGGTGAATTAAGGGTTTATTTCAACCAAACCAGAGCTGTGATGGTTGGAACAGTGAAAAGATGGACCAAGATGGCTTTTGAGTATTATTTTGCTTCTGTCGACTTTGAATGAAGTGTGTTTTACAGTGATAAAATTACTGTTTATTTAAATGGAGCGATTTTGGGGATATTTCATTAAACAAAAAAAAGCATCTTACTCTTTAACAAAAGGTCTATCTCTGTAGAAATCCTTTCCATAATGTTGTCGGACACTTCATAATAATCTGAGCCTGTCAGTGGCAAAATGAGCAAATTTTAAGGTAAATTGAAGGTGCACAATTGCCCGTTAACTTTACATTGCAGCTTGTTTCGCCGCTGCCGACTGCAACGATCTCACTTAATACTGGACCAATGTCGAAGATTGTTGTTCCCATCAGTCACTTAGAGACAGAAACATAGGAAAATAGGGTCCAGGTTGAAAGAAAAAAAAAAAAAACACAGTTACCCTTTAACGCTATGAAAGCCTTAACACCTAGCGTCAACATGTGAAGATGCTGTTCAGACATTAATGGAACATGACGAGATGTAATGTTCACTGATTCTACAGTAAGCACAGTTTGGAAGCTGGGACAGCAAGGAGGCAGATTAACCATCTACTAGAGCTAGCTACAAGTCATTGTACAGGCATAAAGGCTGCACCTGTGGTGAAGGGATGTTGTGTACCTGAAAAGATAGAGGTCTTGTTGTTCTATGTGTGGCAGCGTCAGCAATGAGGAGTCGTGCAGCCAGCGGCCCTGGACGATCATTTGCACCAGGTTGCAGATACTGATGGCCGTAACGAGCCAGCCTTCATTGGCAGCAACATCCAGCATGGCCTGAGGAGAAGAAAGTATAAACTTAAAAGACAATCTACATTTTTATGCCATCTCAACCTACACCCAGCAGGGTTTCAAATAAGCAGAGTTTTGAATCCCCACTTTTTTAAGTTCGGCCCAGGCCTTTTTGTTGGGTAAAGTTTTGGGTTGGATTTATTTTTATTTTTTCCCAGATGTAATTTATCAATAAATGTTCCTCTTTCGCTCTCCGACTGTGACAATCGTCTGAGTCCATGCGTGTCATGTGTGCAATTAGATACGCCATGCCGAGACCCGTGACGTAGTGACAGACAGTTGCATTGACTTTATGTACTACTTCATGTAGAGTAAGTATCAATAAAAACATACACTCATTCAATAAAAACAACCATAAAGAAACCGAAGACGAGAACCATTTTAGTAAACGGTAGCAGCAGGACACCAGAGAAGTAGCCACATCCACGAGCCATGCAATATCACTGCCAGATACACAGCATGGAAAATCACAAGCACATGTACACATGCACACACACACACACACACACACACAAACACCCATCCTTAGCTGTGGACAATGGCTTACAGACGTTGAGACATGGTCCTAACTTCAAACAGTACAGACAGCGAGCACATTACACCTTAGATACAAAACAACCTGCATGGCCAATCTTTGATCGATAAAGTTATAGGGGTTGTCATCAACGTTACTGACTCCAATAACCTGACCAGGCGCTAAGTATTCTGTTGTTCAACAACCTTGTCTCCAGCCACTTGTCTCAACGCCACATAAACACTGAGTGAACACCCCTTGTGGATGCCAGACAATGAGATTCCTGGGTGTTAGATCTAACCTCTGAGCATCATGTTATTTATGAGATGGATCAGCAGGTTCAGCTACAAATCACCTACTAATGTTTAACATTCCCCTTATTCTCGGGCTTCATCGACAACACAGCACCGCTTCCCAAGATGTGCTCTCTTTTCATGTGCAGTGCATCATTCAAATCTATCAGTTATGTATTCCTCTTTAACCTTTACATCATGTTGCTATAATCAAATGACTCAGCTGTTATTTCAATAGAAATTTAGGCTTGTGTTTATGCTTCTAAACTTGTTTAACTGTACTGTTAAAACCCGTTAGTTTTGAATATACTGTGGAACGTTTATGATGACAAAATCAAAAGTGAATCACTGAACACCAGAAGTCTTGTATCAATGAGTTTATGAAATACTTAATTAAAATGTGCGAACAATGCATTCCGCACAGACTTCATCAGGATAGACAGCTGTTATATGATTCCTGCTTTTATCAGCACCTGGGAAGGTATTCTTGCAAATGATCCTACTTATTAATACATTTTGTCCATATTCAGATGCTTTAACAAGCACCATTACTTCCATTGTTAAGATTAAAAACTAACCTATACAATCTAACCTAAATAAGACAGCAAAAAGATAGGGAAATTCGGTTGTTTCAACTGTACGACAAACAACAGAAATAAAGACAGATAAGTAAAGAAAGTAACAGAAAAAAATAATAAAGAGATACATAAACTAAAATAAGAATAGAATGTAAATGGACTGTATTTATATAGCGCTTTTCTAGTCTTAAGGACTACTCAAAGCGCTTTAACATAGTACAGGAGCCATTCACCATTCACACACATTCATACACTGTGGCCATCACACTCTGAAGGCACAGCATTGGAGGCAACTCAGGGTTCAGTGTCTTGCCCACATGGGACTGCAGGGCCAGGGATCGAACCCCCAACCTTCCGATTGGCAGGCAACCGCTCTACCACTGAGTCACAGCCGCCCCAATAAAAAATAAATGGAAAAAAAAAAACGATACAAGAGCATTCAGAGACAAATTACATGGTAAAGGGAGCGGTGCTGATAAAGTTATAGTCATGTGATAAGTAGAGACAAAAGGTCAATATAAACAACATTATATATGTATCTGACTAACTGAAATAACTGAAAACTGAAATAGTTGTAGCCAACTTAATTTAACATATAAATTGAGGAACCTGTCTGTGTCTGTATGTGTGTGTGTGTGTGTGTGTGTGTGTCACCCGCATGCGTAGTACAGCAGCTGGGGTGGGGAGTTGCAACATCCCTACACCGGCTCTGCAATCAACTGAGCAGCGGGTTCAAAAAGTCGACTAGCGACAAATCTAGCGACTTTCTGTAGAAGAGAGACGCCAGCAATTTCCAGAGAGAGAGGTCTTTCTCTCTTGGGACCGCAACAGTTACCTCCCTCTGTCAGTTCTGCAGCGAGCCTACAGGCGTGCCTTGTAGTGGCCCAGCGCCTTGCATGCCAGCTCCGCCACCATCGGTATATGTGAACGAGAGGCAAATTTGAATGCGCTTTGTCCGGAAAAGGAGAAAGGTGCTATATTAAACCGGTGGCTGCTCGAAACCGATTCAAGACACTGGTACTGGTCTACCGTGCTGCGAATGGCTCAGGCCTATCCTACATCCAGGACACGGTCAAACTATACTACACTGACTACCAGTGCCGCCCGGCTAACGCTTCACTAAGTCATGGCTGTTTGCGGTCCTGGCTCCACAATGGTGGAACGAACTCTCCACTGACATCAGGAAAGCAGAAACTCTACACATCTTCACTCGCAGACTGAAAACTCATCTGTTGGGCCTGCGCCACAAAAACAACCAAATTCTTTCTCCGTCTCTTCTTGTTTCTAAGTGTAGCACATGAAGCAGATCAGCATATTTGATGAACTTGATGTACTTGCATGATTTTTGGAATTTTTGGGTTGTACCCATATGGTTATTGTAAGTCGCTTTGGATAAAAGTGTCAGCTAAATGAATTACATTTTTATCACATTAGTAATTTATTGCAGCTGCCCAATTAATCTTACCTGACAAATTCGAATGGTGTTGTCCAGCACTGTCTTGGTGTCGGTGTTGTAGTCGCTGCACGGCAGCTGGGCGTGGCTGAAGTGGGCCTGCAGCAGCAGGTGGGTCTTGGTGTGGGCGCTGTCATAGGAGTGGGGGTTAACCTGCAGGGGGAGCTGCTGAGCCAGCTGACTGTTCAGCTGGTCCTCATTGTGTCTGACGGGCAGCTCGGCATACTCCTCTGCATCCTGCGAGACAGAGATCAAAAGTGAAACAGGAAGTCCAAAACATGTTGTGGTCAGACCTTTTTAATCCGAGCATCTGTACTGCATATACCTCCCCGCTCTTCTGGTTTGGAAAAAAATGGCTGATTTCCATCCGCACAAAGACTGTGGGGGAATCTTTTCACCAGACCCGATGACCAAAGAAATCCAGCACACCTGCTTGTAAAAATCTACCAAAGATTGGGATGATATTTTGAATTCTTCAAATTTTTGGAATTACATTTCTGAGAATGCTAAACATTGAATAGCAAACGCACAGTGAAATGCACTGGGTAACTGCATTACTAAATCGACGATGATGGTCCATCAGTCTCCTCCTGTGCTGAGGCTGCGTGCTGTGCCTTGTTTGTGGTTGTTCAGAGAGATGCGTGGACACGCATGGCTCCTCTCCTCTAATTCACTTCAGTTTAACTTCGGCTAATGTAGTCCTATCAACAGGCTGTGCTGGAGGCATTTGTCACAGCCTCCGCCCGGCCTGGACTGTTAAGGCT
Organism: Perca fluviatilis; assembly: GCF_010015445.1. Lineage (NCBI taxonomy): Eukaryota > Metazoa > Chordata > Actinopteri > Perciformes > Percidae > Perca > Perca fluviatilis. The sequence continues at coordinate 10,188,479 of NC_053118.1, read as the reverse complement.
CCATCCGTCACTGACTGAAGCCAGTGTTTCAAAAGCTAGGACCTGAAAAAGGACCTGAGCGGAGTGGGGGCTGGGATGAGGGATAGAAATAGGAATCATCTCCGAATGATTTATCTTTCAGCGCTGTTGTGTCTGCATATGTGATGTGCTAGGGAGAGACTATAGATCTTTTAGCAGACATCATGACCAACAACTCCACACCACCTCAGAACCCCTGATAGGAACATTTACAGAGACAGAGGAGGGAGAAAGTAATGGGAGGGACTGGGGCTTTGAATTGCAGAGAAAAAAAGTGTGGCGCTTAGCAAACAAAAAGGGAGATACACACAGCTGAGGCCTATTGTGGGGGTCAGGCCCACAGTGCAACTTGTACAAGTTTTGCAAAATTATATGTTTTTGAAAAAAAGAAAGGACACAGACATACCTAGTAAATTTCTTGAAATGGGAGCTGACACTTGTCTGCAGTTTGTCCCAAATATCACATTAATCGGTTGTGTTGCATTTTAGAAAAGCCTCTTATTTGATTTTGTCTCAATAGGTACAGAAAGACAATCAAATAATTTATTAATTACTGAAGCTCAATCAACAGCAATTTCAACAATCAATTAATCGTTTCAGTCATTATCAAGCAAATATGCAAAACATTCTCTGGTTTCAGTTAAGGCCGGGACACACAGGGCCAAAAATCTGCCGTTGGACAGTCTGGCGAGGTCAGTGACTCGAGTCTGTTCGGTGTGTCCCGTACCGTTGTCAGTCTGGGGGGCTGTCAGCCTTCATTTTGGCCGACCTGACACGTTCAGTCGGAGAGAGGGCAGTCGGGACTCACCCGGAAATGGCGAGTCTCTCAAAATCTGACGAAAATCTTTTAAACTGACCTTTGTTGAGCTGAAATGAAGACCGATTCAGCAACTGCATGGCCTATTTCTCGCTTAAAATGTTTTCAGAAACATGTTTCAGTGAACTATTTTAGTACGATATGAGATCGTTTTCTGAAAGAGCCGCCATGACAGTCTGGCTTTGAATTTCCGGAGAAAACAAACCCATGTGACGCGTTCGTCCAATCAGCTGCCGGTTTTCATTTTTTGGGCAACAATACAGATTAGCGCCACTTGCTGTTATGGAGGCGTATTACGTCTCGTCTCTTTGGTGTGTTCTGTGGCACTTTTTGGACCAACACGGGGAGACTGATCATTTCGACTGGCTTTTCTGTCGACGGTTGGCCGTCGGGCTGCTGTGTCCTGCCTATTAGTCTAATGTGAGGATTTTTTCTGTTTTATATGACTGTAAATGAATTACCATTAGTTCTTGGGGAATGTTGGTCGGTCGAAAGAAGCAATTTGACCATGTCACTTTGGACTTTTGAGCTGGCGATCATTCTGTTTCACAATTTAGTTATGTATTTATTAATGTTATATACGTATATTGATTAATAAAATGTCCATATTATTTTGGATGATACATCTATGATTATTTTCTGTGATTCATTAGGTCTGATGTTGTGCTCATTGATGTCTCGATAAACAGAGCCAATCAGAGACAGTGTCAAGAATGGGGAGAACAACCTCCAGTGCCAGAGCCAGAAAAAAAAACAGCTAAAGAAAAATGGCCACAAAAAATGATAGTAAGCGTTGATGAGATCGAAGCAGTATCTAAATTGGCATATTTCTTCAACTGGCGTGGCAAACATAAAAGTGCTCATATTGTGCTTTTTGGCTTTTACCCTTTCCTTTATTGTGTTATATATCTTTTTGTGCATGTTAGAGGTTTAAAAAGTGAAAAAGCCCAAAGTCCACTCCAAAGGTCTTACCATCTCCAACAGAAAACACTGTTCACAAACTGCTCCAAACAGCTCTGTTGTAGTCCAGCCTTTACTTCCTTGACGAACTCGCATCACTTTGTAACACACGTTATAATGCTCGCCTAGCTGCTAGCGTGGCACGCCCTCATACTCTGCAACTGACTAGCTAGTAGTACTGCGCATGTGCAACTCCCAACAAAGATGGTACAGAAGTGAGATGTCTCACTCTGTAGCTAAAACAGAGAGCTCGACACACAGGGTGAAAAGAGGAGCTGCAGCAATGTGCAGTACAACAAATATATGGGTGTTTTTTGAAAATGAAACCACATAAACCTATTCTGGTAAAAAACCTCTACATACAATTATGAACCTGAAAATGAGCATAATATGAGCACTTTAAGTTTTTAACGAAATGAATTCAGTCTGATTGACTACGGCGAGCATGGGAGGTCGAAGCTGAAGCAGGAAGGGGGTTTGTAGTGAATGTTTACAAAGGGTAGTATGGGTAAATATGGCACCATTTACTCAAGTACTGTACTTAAGTCCAAATGTTGAGGTACTTGTACTTTACTTGTTTCTTTTCTTTGCATGCCACTTTCTACTTCGCTATATTTCAGAGGGAAATATTGTACTTTTTACTACACCACATTAATCTGACAGCTTTAGTTACTAGTTACTTTACATGTTAAGATTTTTGCACACAAAACACATGTAGTTTATATAACACAATTTTATAATATAAATTAAACTACCCAACAATCTACAGGCCTACAAGTACAGCTGAAATGATTAGACCATTTAACACTTACTTGATTAACAGAACTGTTTGGATCGTTTCCAGTTTCTAAAATGTGAGGATTTTTCTGGATTGAGTACATTTCCCTGATAATACTTACATACATTTACATTAGTAAGATTTTCAATGCAGGACTTTTACAGTGTGGTATTAGTACTTTTACTGAAGTAAAGGATCTGAATACTTCTTTCACCACTGCCTGCCATGTATATTTGTATATGACAACACGTTTGACTGTCTTGTTGGACAAACTTTATGTTTGATGCAGTTTGACTTCACTGTGAGAACAGTGAAGTCTTAGGAGGTAGAGGACAAATACAGCAGGGAAGAAAACAGAGCCAAAGACAGGCTGAGTGGTGTGTGTGTAAGGAGGGGGTGGGAGGTGGTGCAGCAGCGAGGTGTGGGTGTTGCTCATTAGTGGCCACACTGCAGCAATTAGGGGGAACTGAAGAAGCATGCCAGTGCTTTGTAGCTAACAGAGGGGGAGTGGACAGGGCGGCGTGGTAACTGGCCTATTGTATCGCAGCTTGTTGGGGAGGGGAGGCAGCAAGGCATGGCATGCTTTGGTTTGCTTTCAACTACATGTGTGCAAAGGAGAGCGATGTTAAGTGTCTCAGAGTAGACTCCCCTCCATATGTTAGCATCATTATTGAAGTCAGGTTAAACCATTCAACCCACTGAATGGACTTCCAGCTGAATGGTAAAAATGTGATACAAAAATAAAAGCAAAGGAAGATCTAAAAAAAACACACAAGTAATAAATAAATCTCTAGCGTGAAATTGTAAAAAAAAAAATATTTTTTAGGCTTAAACTTTCCTTTTCCTTTTGCTACTTTCAGATGGTTCTATTTTAAAGATTATTTTTCCTTTCTCCAAAATGTGTAGGCCTACTAATTTTTGCTATATGAGTAGTTGTTCTTTCCCCGGGTTTACACTGGCGCTGGCCGCTCTCTGTCAGGCAGAGACACGCACGCATGCCCGCCCACCCTTTTAGTATTGGCTCAGCTCGCTTGGATCTTTAAGTGTGGTGATACCAACAAAAGTAGGCAAATGTTTTTCAAATGAAAATCCAAAAAAGAGCGCTTACAAGTGAGTCGAGCCGCGCCGTACCAGGCAGTGGAAATGCGGCTATACTAGAGCACCAAATGTGTATTTACCTGCTGTTGAATATAGTCATAATGCACATTTAACTCCTGTTTGAGTAAATTTTGCTGAAAAAAAAAAAAAAAATGTAAACTATATAAATTGTTATATTTATGTATTTTTTTGCACTCAAAAAAAGTAAACTATATACATTTTTATATTTATGTATTTTTTAGCACTCAAAAATGTTTCCTTTTTTTTTTTTAATCAGCATCTGTATACAGATCTGCATCAACACACACATGGTGACAGATGATCAAGAAATACATCCATTTCCTTCTTAGATAACCAACACCAAAAAAAATCATCATGTGTTCGCTGACGCATGGCCTCATTTTATACTCCATTAAGATAAGATATCCTGTCCACTAAGGACATGACTGTCTTGACAGATCTTTTCATTAGTGTCAGTAAGTATCTTGAAACAAGAGAAAAGATCACTGCACTTTCACAAAAAATTACTTGATTTTCTTTATGTTTTGCTCTAATAAAATCTCAGTTTTAGAACTCAATGGTAGCCTAAAAAGTAATTGATGAAGTGAGGAAATGCACTATGAATAACTACAAACATATTAACTCATTAAAAGCAGTGGTAAAAAGAAGTATGTCATCCTCCCACCCTCAGTGAAGCGTTATTATGGAACCCACGCAGCTTTGAGGCAAGTCCCACCCTTCAAAAGCATTCACACGCTACGATTGGCCAGGCGTCCATGCTTACGCTAGGTAACGTAACCTTATTTGTTCAGGTCCTATCCCCTGACCAATCGGCTATCCTAACTTTAACCACTCGAGGTCAATGCCTAACCCCGACCAATCGAGCTGCTTTGTAGGGCCGGACTTGCCTAAAAGTTACGTGCGATCCATAATAACGCCTCACCGAAAGGTGTGAAACCACCATGTCTGGTTTTGATCCCACCAATCACAAGCCGGAGTGTTGATGCACAAGGTCAATCAGTAAAAGGAAGAGGGCGACACATCACACTGACACCCCAGCATGAGGAGAGTTAATGAAGCTCACCCAAAAGGTGTTAATTCGATAGAAGGGAGTAAAGTGCATGTGTGGGCATGAACATTTCCTTAATCTATCTTTGATTGGCAAATGCCAAATAGAATATAATAAGGTATCACTTCTGTCACTGATCACAGAACAACAAAACACAAAAGGAAACGTTGCCAAAGTGTGTACTGGCTAAAAACATTTAACAAAATCAATATTTAGAGTTAAAATAAAGTGTAGTCTTATTTTTCATTTGCAATTACAATTATTGTTTTTGTTGTTTACAGACATTTTATATGGAAACAGTTTGTTCAGTTGAGTGACACTCACTTAGCACAAATGGATCAGTGCATGCACAAAGTTGAATAATTTCCCATACCATGAGAAAAAAAAAGTACAAAGAAAATTTGCAACCCCGAATGTGTAAACAAAGGTACAGTATCGTTTATGGAGTGCATGTGCGGAGTCCAACCCTAACTGGATGTATTTACTAGAAAAACCAAGGCAGGCTCAAATCTTACAACAGGATCAGGTACTGTCCGCGTGTCCTCCCTCTCTGTAGGCATTCGATTGCTGAATTCATTGTTGTGCATCCCTTAGATCAGGGGTCGTCAACATTTCTCAAGCCAAGGACCCCTTAACTGAAAGAGGGACGGAGCAGGGACCCCCTACTACATACTGTATACTGTATAAAATTAAGTTGCATAATAAACTGGGTCTACAATAACGTTTAGGGCGGCCTAAAGCTTTTGCATAGAATACTAAGCTATTAAAATAGCCTAATAATAGTTGGCATGGATTTATAAATCATGTTTTAATGTTAAAACATACATGTGGCACAGTGAATCCTTAGGATTAAATGTATCTGTGGATTGCCTTAGTGACCACCTAGGCCATTAAGCAGTGGGGATTTATACTTGCTTATAATATGTTGGAGTCATGTTAAGACTTTTTAATTTCTGAAAAAAACTTGGAGGCCCCCCCTGCATTGACTCCAAGGACCCCCTGTTGAAGATACCTGCCTTAGATAATTTCTATCACTGGCCTGACAAGACAACAAAGTCTTGATTTAGCTGGTAGCCTACAAGGGCTGAATCTAGAATTGTGCATTTTTCTGCATTTATCTACCAGCAGTTTTTAGCAATTGGCAAGTGAGCCATCAATTTCATTACAGCTCCAACACAAAAAAAATTGAAATTACATCAAGACTCTGGCCTGGCGCAGACACAGCGGCACACTCACTTTTGTTTCAATCACACAGGGGCTTGTGAGCAAGAACGATTGTTAGTTTCTGCATCAAGCCCAACGTGCACAGCTGATAAATACTCTTGCTGAAATTAGATTTCTTTGATAAGTAGCTGCTGTACGCACAAGTGGATTAAAAGCCGAAAGCCACAATAGCGACACAAGATTTACATTTATTTAAACCTAGACTTCAGACTAAACCACAAATGTAGATTCTTTTAACCAGACCTACATCAGGGCCAATGAGGTGTGAGAAAGGGAGAACTTGTTCGGATGTGTGTTCTGGGCTTCCAATAAATCAATGTCCATACATTAAATATATTTGAGTGCAGTGACCCATTTTTTTTTATGAAGGCATGCTCACTGTAGCACAGGTATATTTCAATTTTGTCCATTTTCTTTCAGGTACGTTTCATTCTGCTTTCCAGTTAAACCCTAATCAAACAATACCGCTGACAAGCCACGCTGACACGGTAAAAAGCTGTTTGCTTTCCCCGTTCCCGCACACCCGTACCTGTGGCTGCTGATTACCTAAACACTTTCCCAGTGACAATGCTCCACCCAGTGATCAAACACAAAACTGCATATACACCAAGTCACCAAAGTGCTATATAAAACAAAACAAAGTCACATCATGGCTCCAACAACAAATGTGTGACGAAGAGGGCCATATACAGTGTATATTTATAAGAAAAAGTTGTGACATTGATAAGCAAAATATAGTAAGTGGTGACAGAACAACAGTAGCTGTATATAGACCGCGTGAAACTCACCGACAGAACGGAGAGCAGCTCATGGATGGGCAGCTCCGCCCTCAGTCGCTCTTTAAACGTGCGGATGGTCTGATGCTTCAAGTAGTAATAGGAGGAGATGCGACCATAAGTCAGTGGCTCAATGGTCTGATCATCCTGGAGCATGAATACAAACAACAATTTGACAAACACAAACTTGATGGCATATTAAAGAATTTGTGTAATTGTTTTGAGAGAATGACTTAAAAATACTCACGTGCATGCACACACACACACACACACACACACACACACACACACACACACACACACACACACACACACACACACACGGCTCCCAATGTAGCCCTCTGGGGAAAATACTTAAGTTACACCATTTCTGCATTAAAATGTCTCAAAACGTGGCCGTGTTAGCTCAGTTGGTAGAGCAGGCGCACATATATAGAGGTGTATGCCTCAACGCAGAAGGTCCAGGGTTCGAGTCCAACCTGTGACGATTTCCTGCATGCCATCCCCCTCCCTCTCCCCTTTCATATCTAGCTGTTCTTTCCATTAAAGGCTGAAATGCCCCAAAAAAATCTTTTAAAAAATAAACGACTATACCTATGTAATATATGTTGTTGAGTTGTGTACTTGCACCATCGCAAATGTTTCCAACAACCACCCACACACAAACACCAAAACGTGCACGCACACACACACACACACACACACACACACACCAACACATGCGCGCGCACACACACACACACCCACACCCACACACACCTCTTTTATCTCTATGCAGTAAGAGCACTCCAGGTCCCGCAGGCTTCTCTCCACCAGGTTGGACAGGTATTTGTTAATGGACTCGTGGCTGATGTCTTCTAGGCTGTAATAACTAAGCAACACAGGACAAAAGAGTGTGATTGCAAAACACAATAATGACTTTATGTAAAAAATACAGACGAAAGTCTGTTTAAGAAGAGACGAAGAAGAAACTTTCATGCAACCGTACAGTACAATGTAGAGAAATTCAATCTCTGCATTTAACCCATCCTAAGCATTAAGGAGCTGTGGACAGCCACATACAGCGTTCCAGGAGCAACTTGAGGTTCACTGTCTCGCTCAAGGACACTTTGACATGTGGTCGGAGGAGGCCGGGATCAAACCGCCAATCTTGTGGTTGAGGGGCTCGCCCCACTCTACCTCTGAACCACAGCCATCCTGTGTATTTGTTCTGTAACTCCTGGAGGTTGAATTCCACTGCTTAAGTCATAACTCTGCACTACAGCACGCACACTACAGAGTATCCTGGTTAAGTGTTTTGCATGTACATATCATATAATGGTTTTAAAAACCTTGATAAGTGTTTAAGGTGGAGTAATACCACCAATTAAACGGCAATTTTTTAGGCAAAATGTATTCATTTTAATCTCATTGAAATTTGTGCAAATCCTTCACATGGAGCACACGATAACTGCATTTTGATACATGAATTTGCAGGGTTAGCAAATTAAAAACTTTCTTGACATTTCAATAGTTTGGGGGGAATGGAGTCCAAAACACATGGAACTATCATAGCTTTATTTTAGCATGTGTGGAACCATCTATAACCCAGACATAACAAAATACGATAAACAGTGTTATGATGATTTACACACTGACCTGAAAGCGACAGTCTTAACTACTTGAACTACTGCTCGAACGATCAACCAAAACTAGGTCTGCTCTTTGCTGCTGAAGTAACTCTGCCGATGCAGAAATGACAGAATTGCCGATGTGAAGTAGACAAAGACATGCATAAATCACTGCAGACTACCTGGATATTGTTAGAAACATGTACACATGAATATGAACAACCAGGTTTCCATGTAACATCATATCCCAGATATGATGGATTACAGGATAAGGCCCAGAACAGAGATGAGAGATTGACTGAGGTTTTCTCTCCTCAATGATTTTAACACTGATGATGGAACCTCATTAGGACCTAATGGGAAAACCCAGAAAACAATGTTAAAACGGATTGTCACTACTGTATCGACACGTCGTTGCTGGTTAGAATCTTGTACACACTGTTGTTTTGTGAAGAAAAGCCACAGCTGAAAGAAACATTGCCAGCCCTTGCCAGTAAATGATTCCCAGGTTAGACTGTTATTACCTGAAATAAGACAACCAGTGGCCAGCCAAAATGGGTTCCATGCTCACCGCTCCGCACCGCTAAGTAAGAGTTACCACATGAGGCTCGGCAAAAATGTAATCAAAGACATTCTTCATTAGCTCCCAATGCCAATAATTGTGCAAGTCAAATAAAAAGAACGAAAGAAACCAAGCACTGTTTCAATAAAGGTGGTAGAAACGGCTTGCCAAACATCCTAAAGATGTGTTTGCAAGAGTGAAAAAAAAAAACCTGTGTAAATCTGTAATGTAAGTCAGGTAAAATATGTCTTGGTTAAGTTGGAGAACTGCTTACAGAACATTACTGTTGGTTATGGGTGCTATTTGAGTGCCATCTGGTTGTTCTCTAGTGTCAGTGGATGAAGCTAATAAGTGGTCCTTTTATAAATTACTGTGTAAGTTGCAATGCAGTATTGGTGTGAGACCTTCCTTCTGTCTCAGGTGCAAGCTAAGATGAAATACATATGCAAGTCTTTAAACGGCATCTGTTGTTACCAATTATTCTGACTTTGGAAACACTTGTGCAGATGTGGGGTTTGGAGAATGGAAGGCTGCTAGCGTTACTAAAATGTGTGATAAGTATGTAGGAGGTACATTCAAATATTTTCCACAATTCAAATAATAAGATGTTGATAATCTCGTTAAAGTATATAAAAATTGTTTATTTTCTTCATTTTTCCCTCAGGTGTTTTTATAGGCTCTAGGGCAGTGGTTCTCAACCTTTTTTGTGCCAGCGCCCCCCTATCCATTATCCAGGTCCCTAACGCCCCCCATCAAATATTATGTAGGCTAATTGCCCCGAATATTAATGATTACGCCCTAATATAGGCCTATTATTGTTGTTACTATTGTTATTAAAAATAATCAATAAATCAAATCATTGAATGACAAACAACACATGTATTAGTTTCCCAGGTATCAAAAAAGCCATGTGAATAGAAATATTTACAGTTTTTTTTTTTTTTTTAAATGCAACCATTTGACATTCAAATTAAATAACAGCAGCCAATCAGAACTACTAGATATGTAACATTCAAACTATAATTAGGTATTATCAAAAGGCATGCTGCATGGTGTGAACCTCAGCACCTTTATAAGATGACTATAATTTGAATGTCCTTTTTTGGTTGTGAAGTGACCTTGGGTGTCATGAAAGGCGCTTTAAATAATATGTATTATTATTATTATTATTACAAACACTAACAGTAGCCAATCAGAAACAGCTAGCAATTTAACATTCAAATCTATTTTTCATTCAAATTGTTCCAACGGAAAACAAGCTTGCACTTATCAAGGGGTAAAAGCAGGATTACACGCACGCACGCACGCACACACACACACACACACACACACACACACACACACACACACACACACACACACAGAAACAAGGTTTTCATTTTGGTGATGACAAACGACACCTACTGCCGAATGGAAATAAGTTTACAACCTTTGAAAGTTAGTGAGAGCCCTTTGTTGATGCTTAGAAAAGTATAAGTTAGAAGAGTCTAGGTTAGAAGAGTCTAGGATTGAAGAGTCTAGGTTTGAAAGTCTAGGTTTGCTATCGCCTGTCTTGCGAGTAAATAGCAGAAAAAAACGTTTGGAGAAGCGCAACCCCACATCGCGCTCGTTTTGAGGAGGTGGAGTCCGGTACAGTAAACAGCGACATATCTCCTCTATCGCTTCAACAAAAAGTTTTAAAACAGCAAACACAAGCCCTGAATTGCCCGGGAGTTTGGGGGACAGCTAAATGTTTGCCAAACAACAAAGCACAGTCGATATCTCCGCTCGAAAAAAAATAAAAAATCTCTCGTCGCTTTCTTCTTTTCTTCGTCCAAATTAAGCTGCTTTCAGGTACAGTAGGAAACGTTGGGTTCTATAAAAGATCTGACGAAAAACTGTTACTGTGAAATATAAAGTCTACTTGTGCTACATTGGGGGGATTAAAGAATACAACAGGACGTCGCACCACCCTGTGGCGATTGGTGTTTTTTCTGAACGCAGCTTCACGCTGAAATACGGAGCTCATTTAAGACGATGCTCTGACGTCCCGTTTCCATGAAGGCAGCACGGAGCTGCGCCGAACAATGATCCACGTCCAGTTGCAGTGCCGTGAACTGGCAGGTTTTTAATGTTGCAGAAAACTGTTTTTTGCAAGTAGTTTAAGTGTAAACATGTATTGTTATTGTGAATCTTTGGTTTAAACTAGTTTTCAAACAAACGCCCCCCAAGGGCACCTCAACGCCCCCCTTTCCAAAATATTGCTTCCAACGCCCCCCATCATCTTCTGAACGCCCCCTGGGGGGCGGTACCGCCCCCGTTGAGAAACACTGCTCTAGGGCTTAACGATTGTGATTTTTTTCTGCCAGATATTGCGATTACGATTCGATTTGCGATTTTTCTACTAAGCTACGTATTGCACCTTGTACAATCATGTTGAATAAAGTAATTAAAGATCCACTGAAAATAGGACATTTCTGGAAACAATCTGTGATATGTAATATTATTCCAGCATTTGTCTCATGAAAACACAGCAAATATAATAATGAAAAGAGGAATAAAATGTGTTAAATCAAATTTTACACCAAATAAAACATTCAACTAAAGGATTCACATTTGATTAATCGCAGTCTTCGTGGTTAGCTAATCTTTCAAATCACGATTTCAATTTGAAAAAGATTCATCGTTCAACCCAAATAGGCTCGGTCTTGTTTTGTTTTTTGGCTGCATGGAAGAATGGGTATATAAAAAAAACTACAAATGTTGAAGTACATGCACTTGCTGGGATAGCAGTTTATGTTCAATAATTGGTGTACTTCATTTGATCCAAAGTATATTCTGCTTCCATGACAAAAAATGACAATGGTGATACAATTGGTTATTACACTGAGAGGCAGGGGGATCAACCACCTATGGCCATGAACATACAAAGAACATGTTGATATCAAACAAAAAACTGTTGCCAAAACTGTTGAGCTTTAAGTTGTAGCGAAAAGTAAAAAAAAAAAAGAAGAGGACTATAAATAAGTCATTTAACAGCTGGAGGGGGAATACTAGACTAAGGTAATTTTACAGTTGTCTGCAAAATGCATACAAACTTCTAAAGAATATAAATAAATATAAATTATCACATTACATTAAAACAAATGATACCTTCATGATCATCTTACAAAATAATTTACTGTGCAGTTGGAAGGAGGAAGGAGTAATCACAGCCTCACTTTGCGGGCCAGAAGCAGCAGTTGAGATGGCTGATGGTCAAATTTAATGTGTGTTTAATGTTAAGTATTTCTTTCATTCCCATCGCTCCACATGTTAACAGCATGCAGTTCTAAGCGCTGAATGTGTTTATTACTGAAAATATTTCACACTGGTGGCAGCGCCTGTCTGATTAAGTCATGGCCATTAGCATCATCACCATTAGGCTCCTGATGGCACAGGGAGTCAGCCCGCAGATGTTTACGACACCCATGGGACCCCGTGTCTGTGTGTATTTGTGTGTGTGTGTTGCAGGAATCAAAGCCTGAAAGCAGTAGTGACAGATTAGCTGTTCAGATATAAAACACAGCTGAATGGAGACAATGGTGTCAGGGGATCTGCACATTCAGAGGCAAAATTTAAGACATGAAGCTGAATTTAAGATTGACGATCTGTTAAAGGGCATGGCATAAAGAGCAAAATATGTTTGTCATACTGGAACCAAATCCAGTTTTGATGTAATGGAAGATGTGGGTCTAACGTAGCGTCAACTGTCAAGCGCAAGTAATGTAATACAAAGAACACCGTCAGTCCAGTGTACATCTTATGTTGTGAAAGTTGCTCCACTAATGTATAGTATTCTTTTTTGTTCCTTTGCTGTAAGTTTAATTTTAAGTTTAACTATTCAAGAATGTTATTATTTAAATCGGTCCTATCCACTAATACAGTTGGAACAACTTGGAGGAGAACCCAGACAAACCCAGAACAAGCGGGAGGGAAAATGTATCCCATCTGACTAGCAATGGCTTGGGATAACCAAGGTGGAGGTGGAGGAAGTAGCTAAGGAGATAAGAGTCTACTTTGTTAAGGCCGTTTTATGGTCCTGCGGAGGCTCCACGCAGAGCGTTGGCCGTAGCCTACGTAAGTGGCCTGATGTTTATACTTGTGCGCTGGTGTGTGTGCGTCGAGCCGGCATGTGTGTGTGTGTGTGGGGAGTGTGTAGAGGGAGAAGTGAGAGCGTGACGGCGATTAGCTTCGGAGCGAGTGCAGACTCTAGAGTCATAGTGAGAGAAACAAAGTGTCTCCGCTGTTCTTTCGGACTACGGTGGGAAATCTGGAGCAGGAAAAGTTAACCCTCTCCTTGATTTCATGTTGTTTATGGAGAAGGAGAACCAGGAAATGAGTCGGGGGAAATGCAACGCTACCAAGCCACGGCCGAGAGACGTGCGTCGCCGCGACATGTAGTTACATTTTTCGAAAGGTGCACGTCTGGCTACGGCGTAGGGTCCGGTGTAGACACAGAGGGGTCTGCGGGGGTATCCCGTGGATTCGACGCACAACCATAAAAAGGCCTTTAGCTTCAAGATTCAAAATCCTTTTTTAATCCCACAACGGGGAAATTCACACTGTTTCAGCAGCAAGGGATAGGGGGAAAAAGTACAACACACTCTAAAGGTAAACAAACAATGAATAAATATGAGTAAAGAGAAGAAATGGTAAAATATCAGTATTGCACAGCTTGTTACTACCATTGCGACCTGGACACTAAATAAGCAGCAGAAAATGTATGGATGGGAATTAAATAAAAATGTTAAGGACCTGCAGATAACTCTGATTATGTTCAGTATATAGACCTGAAATGTTACAAATTATTCAATAAAATTTTAGCACTATTATGGATATCACATGATTATACTGTACCAATTGTAATACTATAACTAGTAATAATACAACCACTAATCATCTTTGTAATAGTGGTAGTTGCAGTAGTATTCATATCCTGGGTCTCAGTACTGTAGTGTTCGTGAGTTTCAAACAATTTTTGAGGCTTTTTGTTATTTCATGATATCAAATATTATGATTTATTTACATGGTCCATACCAGCCAAAAGATGACCATGAATGCTGTCTGAGGCTTTCCACCAATCCGAGAGGAACACTAAGGGCCTGACGCAAGTGTCTTTGCTAGTTTAAGACCGACGCAATTGTCAATTTCCCATCCAGCGCCCGCGTCGTTTTTAAAATAGCAAATGCACGTGGGCGTGCTGGTCTTACAGGGGGGGTGTGGTCAGGTGAATTCTTGGCGTGTTGCTATCTTGAGGCAGCGGGAAGTGATCGCACCATTAACCAACAAAAACCAAGTCAATAGCGCAGCATTTCATCAATATTTTAACAGCAAATTAGTAAAATGCTCCTAGGCTTGTACACAGCGCACGCACACTATGCTTGTTACACACACACACACACAGGGACGCGCAGCAGCACACAAACATGCAAAAGATTACAAATAAAAATATTACTGTGCAATTCCGCCATCATAATAGCAATGCACCAAGGTACAAACGCCCCTGGCTTTTAAGGGGAATGGGAGATGACGCCCTGATTGGTTTATTGCATGTTATGCCCAAAACACACCTATGATTAATGAAGACACTAAGTACAACCCTTTTGAATCATGCGCCCCGCGCACAGACCCTTTTTTCCGCCGTTAAACTAGCAAAAGTGGATTTGGACACGCCCCTAAACGCACCTGCGCCAGGCGCTTCACGTCGTGCGCTTAGATCGTTAAAATAGTGCCCTAAATCCTTGCCATTGTTTTTTGATGAAAATTATCAGACCTTGATTTTTGGGTTTTTTTTAAGATTATTTTTGGGGCATTTTCGGCCTTTATTTTGACAAGACACCTGAAGACATGAAAGGGGAGAGAGAGAGGGGGGGATGACAAGCAGCAAAAGGCCGCAGGTCGGAGTCGTACCTGGGCCCGCTGCGTCGAGGAGTAAACCTCTACATATGGGCGCCCGCTCTAACAACTGAGCTATCTGGGAACCCCAGACATTGAATATTGACCTTAAATCCCAGCTTGAATCCAAAATGATGAGCGTCAGGATACACAGACCTGTACCTGCTAGGCCTCAGCCAGGGACTGAATGGTAAATGTGGGATGACAGCCGTGCAAATACCAACAGGCTGGAATGTTCTGGAATGGTCTCTGTCTACACAGCAGATGTTTGACCGAAGAACATGGCACTCCTCGAACCATGTTGTGGGAGCCGGCCAAGAATGTGCGCATGTGCGTTTGCTTTGGTTTTGAACTGCATGATTTGAAGCAGTTGCTTCTTATGATATGTGGTGTGAGCAGGATTTTCCTAACCTGGGGTTCATCACCAGCCGCCTGAAGAAGTACGTCCAGGTGATGTAGTCCATTGCGTCCTGTTTGGACGAGATGGTTCCTGCAGCAATCTCAGCATTCAGATGGTCGGACAGCACAGTGAGGAGGCTGGGGATACAACACACAATCACATCCAAAATCATTCCGATTAAGCGGTCGAGTTGGATTTTGAACCTCAGTGCTTTTTTTTTTGTGCAAACAGAAATAAGTTTGTGCCACCAAGTAGATTAGCTGGTTAATTGATTAGATCAACTAGCAAATTCTTTGCCAACAATTCCAACTATCAACTAATTGTTTAATTAAATCTCAATTTGTAAAGTAACTACATACTTTGACTTTCAACTAATTGTAGTGGAGTAAAAAGTACAATATTTCCCTCTGAATTGTAGTGGGGTAGAAGTATTAAATAGCATTATATTCAAGTTAAAATATTCAAGTTAAGTGCAAAGTACCTCAAATTTGTACTTAAGTGCAGTACTTGAGTAAACATACTTAGTTACATTCCACCACTGAGTAAGTACATTGCATATGGACTCATTTCTAGTAGAGTCAGTCAGGTTTTTAGTCTTGTGTGTCTTGTGTGTCTTGTGAGACTGTGTATACATTTAAAAGCACTCCTGACTAAACACCTAGGGATGAAGTACTGTAGATGAAGCAGACACAGACACAGACACACACACACACTAACCTGAAGAAGACATGTTTGACCCTCCTCACATTTTCTGCGACGCAAACATTTTTAGGTAAATCTGTCACAAGGTTACAGGCAATTTTGTGGAAAAGGAAATCAGTTATATTACGGTGGAAATTTAGCATCTTCAAACTCACCATTGTCATCCCATATTTCTTCATTCAATTTTAATTATATTACTCAAATGTAGTCATTTTATTCATTTTGTTACTCTAGTACTGCATCACTAAACACATCACATGTGGCTCTACATGGGCCACGGATCTCTGAGCCAGCACAGCTTCCTGTTAATGCACTGTTGTGCTTCTGTACCGTTATTACCATATAACCATATGTTACGCTGCGACAGTTACATTAAATGCAACCATTAAAAACAACCTGCCTCCCAGTTTGCTGTGGTCCAGCCCGCTCTTAGTATCACCATCAGGTATGATGCCTATCAGGCACATCTCACCAACTACTGATGCTGTTTGGTCATCTGTGAATGATACTGGGACATTTCCCCCCGTCCTGTGATACTTATGGCTCTTTAGTGTGCTACAACTGGCTTTGCATATTTTGCACTCAACCCATTCAGTCTTTTACTTTGTATGTATATATTTGTTCTTCTGCATTTACTGTTTATTAGGCACCTTTCCCCAAGGCAAATTCCACACAAGTGTACTTATTGTGGCAATAAAAGCTTTTCTGATTCTGATTTTCCCTGTCACTTTAAGGTCGAGCCATTTTTCTTCACTTTTCGCCACAGCTTATATTATGGGTAACAGCGTGACAGTGGATACTTTCTTGTTCATACAGGAACTATAGATGCACATATTTAGAACTTGTTCTATGTACAGCCCCTGGTCTTTAACATACCACACAGTGATGAGAGGAATCTTAATAACCAAGACAGCAGACGTGCGACTGTTACCTGGACTCAACAGGGAAAGGCTCATAGAGGAACTTCTTGTAGAAATCCTTCTTGATGTCATGAACGAGGATAACCGCTTTGCCCTGGTCATCAAACTGAGGCCGACCTGCTCGCCCCATCATCTGCAGAACATCTACACATACAGCACAGACATTACGGAAGACTGCTTTCCATCCCATGTTCCACTATTCTTTAAATAAGCTAAATTAAATTAATGTAAATTAAAAAAAACTGCACACTATGGGCCAAATAGAAAATACCTATTGGACAGGACTGTACCTGTAATGGGGTAGTCCACGTAGCGCCTGGATTTGCCGTCATAGTATTCTGTTCCCTTAACGACCACCAGGTGAGCAGGGAAGTTCACGCCCCACGCCAGAGTACTGGTGGCAATCAAAACCTAAGAAAAGACATGATAGCTTACTGGACTCCTACAATATAAGAGGGAACTTGACACAAGTTAAATAAAAAATATACAAGAAATGAAATGCATACAGAGTGAAAATAAGTTTAAAAAAAATAAAGTATGAGTAGGACTGGGTATCGTTCAAAAATATTCGATACCGGTACCGATACCAATACTGTGACTTTGATCCTGGATCCTGAATTTTTTCAATGCCAATTTTACAAAACAAACAGAAATTACAACATTACACATTCTGGCACACATCTTTTTATTTATTTTTCAGCTCCTATGTCATCAATCACATTGCACAACACTTGTATCAAGGCTAACTAACGTTGTTTAGAGGTATGTCAAGCAGTCAGTTGTAGTGTTTAAGTAGTGTACAGTAGGAGGTCGTACCTGGATCTTACAGTTGACAAACAGCTCCTCCACAGTCTTTCTGTCTCTCTCATGCAGGCCTGCGTGATGCATGCCGATCCCAAAGGCCAGCGTTAGCTTCAGGTTGGAATCTCTTACTGTGGCGATGATAGACTCTATCTATAGACAAACCAGAGCACAGACAATGACAGATCAGGACAGACACAAATCCAAATATAAACTGACCGAGGGGTGCCATATACAGTACGATGACGCAGTTGAGGGCTGACCTGCCAAATCTCGACACTCCGAACTATACCAAGTATGTGAAGACTGTCCCTAGTTTCATGGCGATATGCACTGACAGAAAGATGCAAAGCCGGAGGTTAAAAGTCAGGAAAAGGTGATACTTACTTAAGCAACTTTACTTAAAGCGACACTAGAGAACTTTTCCCGCTTCGGTCTTCCCTACAGGTTGGAAGCGGAATTGTCCATTACATTACATTGTCCAGTTCATTCGAACTACAGATCCACTACCCGATCTGGCAAACTTGCATAATGTAATGTAATGGACAATTCCGCTTCCAACCTGTAGGGGGACCGAAGTGGGAAAAGTTCTCTAGTGTTGCTTTAAAGGAATAGCTTTCCATTTTGAGAAATGTGTTTGCTTTCTTGCCGAGAGTAAGATAAAAACATTGATACCACTTTTATGGCTGTACTGTAAAAATGGAGCTAAGGCCACAGACTGGAAAGCAGAATGTCTGATGTTACTCTGTGGTTGATATTCACAGTTGTATGAGTTGAAAATACATTGGCGAACAAACAAAAAGTAAGAGCAGGGATTTATAAGCTTGGACCGATGACGAGGTGGAACTGTTACTGAAAGGTGTGTAAGCCTACCTAACCGATAAGACTGACTGATGTGCGTCGTCGTTTCCAAAGGTCTCCGTTTGTGCCCGACCAGACTACAAAGCAACTGCGTTTGACTTTCCAAACAAAACGGGGCAGCAGTGTTTCCAAACATCTCTGTTTTAGGGGCTCGGAAACGCCGGCGTGGTGTGGACGCGAGGCGTAAATGTAGCAAAAAGATTTGCTTTTTAAAAAAACGTAGCAGTGTAGATGCAGCCTCAGTGACAGACCTTTGCGTTTATAGGGCTGGCCCCCACATTGCTGCGTTCCAGCCAAAAAGTGTAACCAGTGCTTTGCCAGAGTAAACAGAGACAGCGCCAGTGGAGCAGAGCTGCAGGAGTAAACAGAGACGCTTGGCTTCTGTTCTGTTATTTGTGTTCTTTGTTCTATCATACACACAAAATCTGTATTGTAAATTTGTTTTTTTTCACAAGCGTGCAGCTCAGCAGCTCAGAGAGGAACGACTGAGAGGATCAATACTAAACAAAAAATCCCGCCCTTCCAAAATTGGATGTGTCTAAATGAAATCAAATATTGAAACTACTTTGTACAATGCATCTTTCGCATCTTCCAACTAATCAATTGAAAATTACAATCTGAGGTAATAAGTAAGAGAATGGAAGGGGAAAGTGAAAATCCAGCCCTGAGAGAAGAGAGCCGGGGTTTTTCGGGCAGCAGTAGAGGAAGAAAGAGCTGTCAGGTCAGAGGGGGGATATGAGGCATTGGGTGACCCCCGGTGAGAGTTAAGCAGCCATCGGCAGAAGCCTGTCAGTCAAACAGCAGGGAGCTGAGCTGCTACACGGGCCAGCGCAGAGAAACAGCAGGCAGCAACATATGTCAGCGGAACACACACAGAGGCTGGGGACGCTGTGCACACACACATATAGAAACTGGGCCTATGTAATAAGACGGTACATATTTGCATTGAGACAGTGTATGTGCAGGGTTTAGAAGAAAAAAAATTCAGGACTTTGTAATCATATTTGAATCCGTATGTATTTTTTTTACGCATCGTAACATTTTTAAACATGAATATACCATTGAATTAATAATACTACTCCGTAAGTAGTAAATAGAAAAGGTGATGATTGAAATAGTCAGGAAGTGATTTTTCCTTAAGCCTGTTGCTCTTTCTCAGCCAAATTTTAGGAAAGATTAGGGATACTTTCCTCTAGAAGATCATCCTGAATGGAGCTATACAACAATGACCCTGTGTGTCTCAGAGCAATACGGAATATTTATGACCCAGTGGCACACAATTGAAAGCTCAGTGATGCTTTGCCATTTAGCTTGTTGATGGAAATTACAGTATTCCTATGTCTCAAAAATACTGATTGTACATTTTATATCTTCATGTAGCATTTCTTCTTTAGGCTTAATTTAAACCAAGTTTCTACTCGTTAAAGGAGGGGGGGTTTGCTGCTTGCTCATGGGAAGTTGGGTCTCTGCAAATTAGAGAGTATGGTCTAGACGTGCTCTATAGAGTCCAGATCGGGCCGAATTTTTCTGTCCGAGGCCGCCCGACAGAGCCGTGCACACACACACACACACACACACACACACACACACACACACACACACACACACACACACACACACACACACACACACACACACACACACACACACACACACACACACACAGAGCTCTCTTAAAAGGAGCCGCAGCACCATTTTACATCAAATGCCTTATCGCGCTGATGTGACCGAGCCCGACCCGACCCCGACCATCATTTCTAAATATCTGTCCGAAACCCGGCCCGGCCCGTCGGGTACCGTCGGGACCCGTCGGCCTCGGGTCGGGTATCCATGCCTTACTGCTCTATATGAAAAGTGTCTTGAAATAACTTCTGTAATGATTTGACGCTATATAAATAAAATTGATTTATACTGAATTTAGAGCGATTGAACCGTAGTTAATAAAAACTTTAAGATGTATGCGTTATTCTGGGAAAATAGTCACCATCAACGACTATGTTGTTAGCGTCTAAAGACTGTTTATTTAAATGCACTTTCCAAAAGCTTCGAATAGATGCAATGTTCATTACACCCCATAACACAAAGTTGTCCTGACGCAACAGTTAAGTCCAATATTTCGTGCGCCAAGCTGACATATTCAGACTTCATGGAGTGTCCAAAATGGAAGGAGTTCATCCATTGGTGAGCATGAACATGAGCTCAGTTTTCATGGAAAACCTTGGTACCAGTGGTAGACCCGTCTTCACGGTGGAGTTACAGGATAAGTTACAGGGTTACCACAATCTTTAGATATTATGAGATTGTCACTTACCAAAATGTTTGAGATACACAGGCGCACACACACACACACACACACACACACACACACACACGGAAATGAGCCTATAGATTTCCACTGATTGGTTACTGTCAGAGTGACACACCAACAAAGTACTTTACTGCCCATTAGTTTTTAGCTTGCATGCAGAATAGCTCCTTGCTCTGTAGTATATTTACACTGCAATATGTGTTGTTTAAACTATAATATAACAATTGCATACATACTGGCTGGACTGATATGGTGGTCCCATAGGTATGTGCTCTCGGTCCAAGTATCTGTTGGGGGTGGGTCCTATTTTGCAGACTCTTTCCGAAAGAAATCAAGAAGAGCGCCATTTGTTAGCGCTCCAACACATCAGAGGTAAGGTTGTTTATCGTTTCTTTGTTTCTCAGATACCGGTGCTAAAATGATACTTTTAAAACTGTGCCAGTGCTTAAACCGTGCCTGAACCAATACTTAAAAAAAAGAGAAGAGCACAAAACGACATTAAATAATGGCTTTTTTATTGCGAAGGCCATTTGTTCAAATTTAAATCATTTAATCAATTGCTGTTAAAAACAAACAAAAATAAGAATCACTAGATGGCAGAATGATACTTTAACAGCTTGAGTTTCTCAAGATGCACTTGAATGCACCATGAGCTTACGAGGTGCAAGTGAAAGTACCATTAAGTACCATCTGTGTTGTTTGTTCTACAACGGTCATGGCGTTTTAAAGTGCAGCTAGGCTACTCTGTGTCTTTAGCTGCAAACTATTGTATGTCCCGGTGTTTGAATCCTTTCTATTGAAATACAGCAACATGTTAGAACGTTTAGCATTCAGCATTTTGACCATGTTTAAGCCAGCTACTTGCTAATGGTAGGCTAATGTTACCTGCTGACAAGTGTAGTTTTAACTAGCTCCACATGCAGTGATGCTTCTATTACCTGTAACGTCCGTTTCATAGCACCAGAGAACAGCGCAGGTATTAAAGTGGCAGCAAAATGAGGCACCAAAATCTGTGTTGTTATTTGGTAAAAGTTGAAAATAATCATGTTGAAACTTGCTCAACTCACTAGCGTCATACTGCTGGACGCCTTTTGAGCCCAAGTCTTGGCAGCCGGTGGCAGCATGTGAATTGAGGTTAAATTTACAATATCTAGCATGCTGTCAATTCTCCAGTCTTTTGATTGTGTATTTCAGAACAGGAGATTAGGCACTGCTGCTAACTGGGAAAATGAACGCAACATTAGACAAGAATGAAAGTTAAATGTCAACTATAGTATACATTAAGTAACTAGATTAAAATGGTGCTATGTGTCTGACAGAGATGAGACTACAAATCCCCCCCTAGGTAATTACAGTACAGTCCATGCTCGGACCTGGATATCTAAGTGTTGTAATAATATTAGCATACTTTTTCAAATGTGAACCCAGAGGAGTCATTTGATCCCATCTTGAACTGATCCTAAGGTATGCACAGACAATATAATGGAGGATGACACAGGCTTTTCCGGCACAAGTTGGGTTGAATTCCATCTGTAATTACACTTAAACCCGCACTTACACAGAAAAATGGAGCATCAGCACAATTCAGCAAGAGCGGGGAGAGGGAGCAAAAGAAAAGGACATCTATGGAAATACACATTAGAAGTGGATAGAAGGAAATGCATAAGACAACGACGGACACATCTGCTAATATTTGCACCAAGTGTTCTCTACACTCATGGCTCTAGCAAAGTCCCTGAATGTGATGTTGTTGCCTGCAGAGCTTATAATCTGCCTACATGAGCTATATGTCAGTCCCTCCAGGAATTCGCAATGTCGCGATCGCAACAATTCCCACAAATTCAATCAATCGCTGTGAATTTGGTGCGACCCCCTCAACTTCCCTGCAAATATTGACCAATCACCAGAGCTTCCCGTGACTTCCACCACTGACCAAGCGTCAGTATTTGCAGAGGTGGCGTTGACGCCAAATTCCTGCCAACTCGTACACTCGTTTTATGTCAAAGTACGCGGTTACGATTTTTCACTCTAAAGTCGCTAGAAACTGCTGCTGTTTCAATCCTGCACAGGGCTGCCGCTCAGTTCTCCCCGAGACTGAAACGCATGCACGCACGCACGCACGCATACAAACACACACACACACACACACACACACACACACACACACACACACACACACGGTAGATGCAGGACAAACAGGAGATTAGGATACTTTACCAAACCATGTGAATATTAACCAGCCACTGACAGATATGTTCAAATTTGATTCATTCAATTGTAAATTATTATTTTGGGTGATAAATCTACAAGCTATTTTCATATTATACCAGCATTTGCAGCATCCTGAGCCTTTTTGGTAAGGTTACTTTTAACACTGAGCCCAGAGTAGTTTTTTATTCTTTTTTTTTGTTGCCAATTTTCACTCCACCCCCCATTTCATCGCAACAAAAATACAGAAGAAGACATTGCAAATTTTATCGCAATTATTTTTACAAAAGCTCCCGCAAAATAAGGCATTTTGAGCCACAACAATCTGAAAAAAAGGTTGCAAAATCCTGGAGGGACTGATATGTAAGGACAAAGTCAGGCAGTCAGTACTGAGCCACATGATGCTTATGGTTCATCACGTTTTAGAAACTACTGTCTTCTGTTTTACTTGTGTAACTACAGTGACTCAAAACTTGGATGACCTACTCTCAATACTGTGCTTGGGGGGGGCGACCTTTAGCTCACCCAGTAGAGTGTGCGCCCCATGTATGCTGAGCCCTTGGCAGCAGCCTGCGTTCGAGTCTGACACGCGGCCCTTTGCTGCATGTCGTCCCCCCTTTCTCTCCCCTTTCCTGTCTTTAAGCTATCCTAGTAATTAAAGGCAATTAATGACAAAAAATAAAAAATATCTTAAAAAAAAAAAAAAAAAATACTGTGTCTGAGCACGTAGACACAGACGGAAGACTGAATCTGCTGCTTCTGCTCGGCTAACATGCTGCTCAAGCTAGGCCTCTTGTGCACGTGCAGTGTTGGGGTACAGTACAGTACCTCTCTCTCGTCCTGGTGCAGCCACTGTTTGGGGTTGTCCTCTGTGGCCAGGAAGGCGATGAGGTCCAGGGCGGTCAGTCGAGTTTGCCGTCGTGATGAGACAAAAATCAGCACTGGCTTGGCTGGGGAGTGGCTGCGTATCGCTGTAAAGATGTATACACAAGTTTCACATAGCATGTATTGACTATTTATTACTGCTCCAGGAACGGTTTTAGAATTATTTTGGGTGCTATGATTGCCAGTGTTTCAAACTGCCTTTTTCTCGTGGCAGCAGCACACATGCAGACATTTTAAGGGTTGAAAGAATGCAAAACCGAGTTTACCTTGTCATAGTTGAATAACGACAGTTCGGTGGGTAAAAAGGACATACAGAGAACCTCAAAGTCCCATTGACACCTCTTTCCTATGCAAATCTCACTATTTGAAACAGCTGAAAACGGACGAATCCCAATGAAGCTAATAGTTGACGTTAACTCGGTGGCTGTGCCTTAATTGGCTCTGGTCTGTACCTTTGTCACGCCCCAAAATTTACATACAGACCACTGGTCTGAGACCAGCTGGTGTTCTGAATGTAGGTCGCGCAGATTTCACTCACTAGTTTAGCTGCGAGCTGTGCACTTCCACGGGAATTACAAAGAACAAAGTTTAGAAGTTTTTCAAGGATATCGAAAATGAACCACGGTCTTAAATGCAGTGTTCCAGGCTGTACAGGGAATGCTGACACTTTTCACATTTCATCGCGAGCTGCCGGTCGTGGTGCTCCAGGTAAGTGGTAGTTAGTGGTTCAGTTACCCCAGAAAAGGTGACACAGAGGCTGGGTACAGAGCACCATGAGCTGCCGGTCGTGGAGCTCCGTCAGGTCAGCGGTAGTTGGTGGTCTAATTTTACAGAGTAACTGCGACACAAAGCCGGGCAGCGGTGTTTCTTTGTTAGAGTGTGAGTGTGTGTGTGTGTGTGTGTTTGTGCGCGCTGCGGGCAGCGGCCGTACTGTTTTTGTGTGTCTGTGTGTGCCATGGGCAGCGGTGTGTCTGTGTGTGTGTGTCTGTGTGTGCCGCGGGCAGCGGTGTGTCTGTGTCTGTGTGTGGGTGTGTGTCTGTATGTGCCGCGGGCAGCGATGTGTCTGTGTGTGTGCGTGTATGTGCGTGTGTGTGTCTGTGTGTGCCGGCCGCACATTTGGAAGTCTATCGGTAACGTTAACAGGCAGTCTGTGAGTCTAATGATGGAAAGCCAAGAAAGAAAAGGGAAAGGTGGCGCTGAGAAGGAAAAAGGAAAAACGGTATCGTGGTTGCTGTGCTGTGTGTTGATCGTTTGCAGCAGTAACTTTACCTACAGCCAGCTGCATGAAAGGCCACCAACAAATCAAATGGACATACTGTACGTATAAATGCACACAAGGCATGAGTAAATCATGTGTGTACATGTGGATGTGGAGCTGTACCTTGGAAAGTAGGCTTGTTCATGCTGGCCATGCGGGGGCAGTAGTGTTGCCCTGGGAAACCATGGATGTGAACTTCCAGCGGTACAGGGCGAACAGACGGACGGAAGTTAAACAAACCCACCTGTTACACAGAGAAGGGGGGAGAAGAGAAGAGAAGAGAAGAGAAGAAAAAAGAGAAGAGATTTAATGTGAGCAGGTGTGAAGCCCCATCTGGCTGTAATGTAAACTGTCTGTCACTGTCACTGAGGCCCAGAGCAGCAGGCCACTGCTGCACTCTGCTGTGTTCTGCTCAACCTTTGATGGGTCTGGTGTGTTTATTGTGTGATAAGGGGATATATTGCAGTGTGTGAACAGAATTAAACCCAAAGTGTGTTATAGGATGTTGTAAAGAGTATGGTGCATTACTTGGTGTGTATTGTGTTAAGGGCTGCTGCATTTCTACAGACATCTTTAAAGCCTGGCTAATGGATTGGGCGGCTAATAAATCTAGCAGCTCAGACCCAACAGCAGCCAGCCAGTCAGATATATGGATGGCAGACAGCCCAAGCGGGATGCTAACACGGTCTCTCTACAGATCTGGCAGCAGACAG
The DNA here is from genome assembly GCF_010015445.1 of Perca fluviatilis. Lineage (NCBI taxonomy): Eukaryota > Metazoa > Chordata > Actinopteri > Perciformes > Percidae > Perca > Perca fluviatilis. Next base: position 10,162,595 of record NC_053118.1, on the reverse strand, counting down.
AAAGTCAAGTCACAGTATTTGGAAATGTGTCTGAACATTAGGGATGAGGACCGAATTCAATACTTTTCAGGCACCGACCGATTTGGCTTCTTAGTGTCGAAAAATGCCTCGTCGTTCAATACCAAATTTCAATACCTCTCATCAGCGTCAGTGAGCCAATAAGCAGGCAGCGTGCTTCTAGCAAGATCTAATAATGCTGCTGATTGGCTATCTAACGCTACACGTCGTAGCGTCGTGCACGTCGTGCGTTACACACAGAGACGGGGCTCAGTAGTAGGAGCTGAAAAGTAAACAAAATATTTGTGCCGTGATGTTGTAATTTCTTATTGTTAAAATGGATTTGTTAAAATTGGTAATTGGATAAAAAATGCTTTTCATCAGAGAAAAAATAAAAAAATCTTTAACACATTTTAAACATATTTGGACCTGGAAATAGTCAAATTCATAGATATGTTAACAGTGAATATAGACAGCTTTAATCCTAAAATACTGGTTAGAGCATAGATAAAGGGCCCTACCTTCAACCAGCGCAACGCAAAGCCTGACGCGAGTCTGTTTGCTAGTTTAAGACCAACGCAGTTGTCAATTTCCCGTCCAGCGCCCACGTCGTTTAAATAGCAAATGCACCTGCGCCCATCTGTGCGCCCATGGGCGCGCTGGTTTACAGTGAGCTGTGTTCAGGTGCATTCTTGGCGTATTGCTATCTTGAGGCAGCGGAAAGTAATCGGGCCATTGACCAACAAAAACCTGGTCTAAAGTCAATAACGCAGCATTTCATCGTTATTTTTACGCCTGCTTCACCTCGTGGAGTTTTGGTGGCATAGTGCTCGTGCCATATATGATCTGGTTGCACGCTTTCACTTCACGCACGAGCAGATCAGTTTCTTCTCCTGAATATCTCTCCTTCCTGCTTAGCAGATCCACCATCATAATAGCAATGCACCAAGGTACAAACGCACCTGGCTTTTAAAGGGAATGGGAGATTACACTCTGATTGGTTTATTGCATGTTACGCCCAAAACACACCTAGGATTAATCAAGACACTAAGTCCAACCCTTTTGAACCATGCGCCGGACCCTTTTTTCCAGCGTTAAACTAGCAAAAGTGGATTCGTACACACCCTAAACGCACCTGCGCCAGGCGCTTCTCGCTGTGCCATTCGTTAAAATAGGGCCCAAAGAGTGCCGTTGGAACCAGACAGCAATACCTAGCATACGCTGTTGAGAACAGACAATTTGAAAACAATGTAACAATAATCTGCTGCTGATGATGATGATGCATATTTTATTGGCAAACTCAGATGGAGTGTGTAAACTATCAAATTGACCTTCAGTATAAAAACATATCAGTCAAATGATTCAATAAGTCTTCTTTGTATCATTTTGATGCTATTCTCTGCTTCAAGCTCATCCATCCGCATCGCTGCAGTCATTCCTGATGATTAGAACGTCATGGCATCCAGACACAGATGATTATCGAGCTAAACTACCACATTAACTCGAGGCCAAAAGGATCTGTTTGCTATTATTTTATACATTCAATCAGATATGAGGAGGCAGATGAACCATGAAAATACTGAGCGAGACAAAGACTGGGTTTTGTGGCTGGCTTCGCTGCAGCAGTGTTCTTGGTACACAAAGCCAATCTCAGTATTCCTCAAACACAGGAGCCTATGAACATGATCCCTGCAGCTAACGGATGAACAAGGAGTCAGAAGGTAACAAGAATATACTGACAACGTATTATTAAGCCTGGTACTACAAATAGTACTGCTTTGTGTTTTTGGTGCCATGGGTGTCTGACCTGTCCGATTCCCAGCCAGTCGGCGAGGTCTCGAGCGTTGGCCAGAGCTGTGGACAGGCCGACGACTCGGACACTTCTAGAAGTGTGAGAGGAGATGAAGTTGGTCCTGGACACAATGACCTCCAACACTGGACCTCTGTCCTCACCTGCAAACAGACACAATGGTACAGTCGAATCAGAGTAAAAAAAGTTACATTTAGTGCCTTTACACTGGTATGGATTCGGAAATATTAGCCTCTGATAGACAGTAACATGCATAATAATTTGGGATATATTTGGTATAGTCTGGCATTGCCAGGCCTTCCTCCAGAGCGCTGTGGAGGAGGGTCTGGCTAGTCCACACAGCATTCCGGGATGGGAGAAAAACGTGCTCTGGTTTATTGGCAGTTCTATAAACCAATCACAATTGTCTGAGCGCCAGAGCCACGGTGCCGCTGCAAAATAGCCTCGGGAAGGAACTTGTTTTGGTGGAACGTGTGTACGTTCAAAAGTTGTTTTAGTCGTGCGAGAGAAAACTCTGATTGGACAGATAGTCTAGCTAGCTGCCTGGATTTACCCCGCAGAGATCTGAGGACCATAGTCCTCATAAATCCACCGGAGTTTAGAACGGCAACACAAAGAAAGAGGAAGGTGATGGACATCCAGCCGAAATGACATCGGCAGGTGCGTTTAGGGCGTGTACAAATCCACTTTGCTAGTTTGACAGCGGAGAAAAGGGTCTGTGTGCCAGGCGCATGGTTCAAAAGGGTTGTACTTAGTGTCTTAATTAATCCTAGGTGTGTTTTGGGCGTAACATGCAATAAACCAATCAGAGTGTCATCTCCCATTCCCTTTAAAAGCCAGGCGCGTTTGTACCTTGGCTCACTGCTATTATGATGGTGGATTTGCTAAGCAGGAAGGAGAGATTTTCAGCAGAAGAAACTGATCTGCTCGTGCGTGAAGTGAAAGCGCACACGCCAAGGGCACCTGATCAAGCGGCGCTTTTTGACGCGATGGGAGTGAGAATGTGTTGGACCTGCGGCCCTTTGCTCGAGTCGTTCCCCCTGTCTCTCCCCTTTCATGTCTAAGCTGTCCTATCAAATAAACGCCTAAAAATGCCACAGATAATCTTAAAAAAATATAATGGTTTGATATGACCCCCACCTACCTCACTGCCAAAAGTCCATAGTTTAAGTTAATTTAACGACGGCCAATAATTCTATACCAAACCGAAGCCCTAATCTTGTTAAAAGCACCACTTTTGTGAATGTGTTAACTGGCACGTGACATGAAGCAGAGATGGAGACTCGAGTCTGAGACCCGGACTCGAGTCGCACTTAAGTCAAACTAACAACTGACTTCAGACTTGAGTCGGACTCGAGCTTCGAGGTTTGCCAACAACCTGTTTTCATGCAATTATTGCTTCTTAAATCTAAATTTATTCATGTATTTTTTATTTTATTTTATTGGCGCATACACGTTGGGGAAACATATGACGAGCTGCATGTCCCCTGCCCTTTGCCATCATGTGCAACGTAACGCATGCGCTATGCCTTATGTGCTATGCCTTATGTGCACGCATATTAAAAAAATGCATTGCCGATGGCAACACCAAGTCCTCCCGGAGTTTTGCCTTTTGTCATTAGTTTTGCTTTCAATAACTTCATAAACAGTGGCAGTAAGCTAACAGCTACATGCTTTGAATTCATAAGATTTAAAAATACAGACAGGGACAGATCAGATGGCCAGAGACTTTTGACTTGACTTGGACTCAAGCTCAAAGACTTGAGACTCGACTTGGACTTCCAAAAAATGACTTGTGAACATCTCTGGCATATGACAATCTAACGTCTAATGTATCAACAATCCACGCAACTAACTTTATGCACTCATAGCAAAATATGTGAGGCCAAGGACATCAAAATAAAGTATATGAACTTTATAATTAAATGCAAAATGAGGGAAAAACTGCAACACGGTCCACTTTTTGAAAAAAGAAAACAATAGATTAAAAAGAGAGCTCAGGTAGGATCGAGGTTGTGTGACCTACAAAATGTAACCAAATCTCACAGACTCTCACCCAGCAGGTGGATCTCATCGATGATGAGAATGGCTACTTTCTGAACGTAGCTTCTGTTCTGCCAGCTTCTGCTCACTCCGTCCCACTTCTCCGGTGTGGTGACGATGAGGTCCGCCTGTGCTATAGCTCTCATGTCTGGAGTCACGTCACCCGTCAGTTCCACCACTCTGCACACAGACAGGGACAAGGAAACGCCTTAACCAGCTCCTTTCTGTCATCACTCCTACATTTACATCATGTTTTTTACTCAGATTGTATTCATTGTATTCACAATTAAACACTTAGACACTGTTTGGATCGTTTCCCGTTTCTAAAATGTGAGGATATTTCTGCATTGAGTACTTTTCCTTTTAATACTTTAAGAACATTTTCCTGATGATGCTTACATACTTTTAATCAAGCAACATTTTCAATGCAGGGCTTTAATTTATAACCGAGTATTTTTACAGTGTGGTATTAGTACTTTTACTTAAAGCTATAGTGCGTAGTTTCTGTCTCCCCCATGAAGAATTCTAAGTAATGACAACAACACTGTTGGCGCGTCCACATGATACAAGCCTTCTGTGATCGCGCTCCAGCCCCACCCCTCCTCCACGCAGTTGCTAGCAGCCAAGAAGGACACGGAGGATTAAAAAAACATGATGGACTCTTCAGAAGAGGTCATTATCTTCACTTGAGTTTCTGTGCGCGAAAGTCGCCGGACAACCACAATCTTCTGAACATAGCCATACTGAGAAATCCAGAGAGAGTTGTGTGGAGCTGATAGTCTTAATTAGCTTTGTAGCAACTCATTTGGCAATGGCTTGAATGTAATGGCCGTTCAATAATATCAAAAAGTTACGCACTAAAGCTTTATGTAAAGGATCTGCGTTCAGGGATATCATTCCAATTGTACCCTCACATATGGCATAAAATAAGACATAAATACACACAATACTTTTGTAAAAAATGACTGTGTAAACCCTACAGTATGTCTCACAGCAGTCCATGCCAACAGCTGTAAACCCATCCATGAAATCATTCTGCCACTGCGTGATGTCATCCACTTAGTGAGGTTATAGTGTCTCTGCTTTCACTTACTTCTTCCCCAGTTTTTCCTCAATCCTGATCTTCCAGTCCTCAATCCTCTCTCGGACCAGGGCTTTCAGGGGGGCGATATACACAACCTGAACACACAGCGACAAATACATACCAAACAGCCGTTCAATGGAAAGAAAACACTGCCAGATTCCCTTAGGCTGGATGTAAACTGGAACTATAATACCACAACTTTCCGTGTTGGGGCATCTCTAAGCCCCAACTTTTCAGTTGGGCTTCTCTTTAGCCACCTTAGGCAACAGTGAATTAAATAACTGGCTGGGTTTCTAAACATATGGCTTAAATACATTTTTTATTTATTAATTTATACTTTTTATTGATCCCCAGAGGGGAAATTACAATTTGACTTGGGCCGCCATCATAACCTTGAGTAGAGATGTAACTAATGAGTAGAGATGTTCAAATTATTGACGGGTAGTGTATCATTTTGTATTAACTTGTTTTAGTTTTGTTCTGATCAATTGAAAAGCTAATAGCGTTTGATATCATCAATCACATTATCATCAATATACTGGATAGACAGGAGCTTGAGGATGGTATATGAACAAATGATTTAATTAAGAAAATGATGGAATAGTAACTTGATCGATTAATTGATCTGCAATTATGGACCATGTGTTTGGTTACAAGGTTGTATGGTTGTTTATCGAAAAACAAAAGATTGAGAGCACTTTGAGAAGGGCGTGGACATTTCAAAAAGGGTATAGGACCAGGAAAGCATTTTTGCTTCTCCCTACTCCTTTCCGGACAAGAGTAATTATTTATTCAGCTTATTCTTACTTTTCAAGTTCATGGTTGAAGGGGAGTTAACACAAGGGTTAAAGGCCTTTTATCACTTTTTGTAACCAACCTTGAGTGCCTGGATATGGTTTTTTTATGACTTTTTTTTTGGTCCTAATCCTTCCTCCTTTCTGTGACATTTACAGTTTTATTGACCTCGTTTTTCTAAAGAGTTAAACAGATCACAATAATCAGCTAAGGATTAATTCATCAAACCTTAGAGGTTGGATACTTGTTGAAGACCCGGAACATGGCCATCTCTGCGGCGATGGTTTTTCCGGAGCCCGTTGGCGCCCCCAGCAGGACGTTAGTGTCGGTGTGATACAGCGTGTGGAAGATCTGAGTCTGGATGGGGTTGAAGTGAGTGAACTTGTACAGGCTCTCATACTCGCGGTTACCCAGCGCCGTCACCGGCAACGGCTGCAGGTCCAGCAGCTCTGAGAGGGAAAGAGTAATGGGAGAAGATTAATCTGGATGTTTTCTTTTTTCTTTCATGGCAGCAAAAATTGGGGTACATCAACAAAAAGTATGTTAAGAACATTGACTGAAATTCCTCTACCCTGGGAAAATAGCTGAAGTAATGGGAAAAAATGGCATTAATTCACATCAAAATGAAGATAAAAAAGGGGGGTTGAGATAGGTTAAAACACATCCTCAATGTGCTTCTATTTCAGCATTATAAAAGCCAGAGATCAAGACGTATCTTCATCTATAATTTTCTTAAAAACAAATTCCCTTACTCTTTTATGTGTATACTATGGCTAATGTTTAGAGCCACAAATAATATATTTAAGCACGAACAACAAAAATACCATTAATGATAAAAGATAGGTGTTTAAATAACAAACCCATACATACAGTAGTGTTGTACATAATGTACACCATTGACTACAGAAAGCCAGCTGACATTATTGAGATTATTCATTTATCACTTTCATGACATGCAGTTACAATATCAAGTAAACTGTGATGCTGAATACTGTATGTAGACATGATATTACGATACACAGTTGTTAAAGTGTCAGCCAGTGCCGATCTAATCAAAGAAAAAAAATAAAGGTTTGTATAAAAACTACGCAATCACCTTTTTAAATGTATTTTTAACGGGTTTAAACTACAGTTACAGTGGGGCGGCTCGGTTGGAAACTTAGTCTTATTCATATTTTCAAATCTCCAGTTAGCTTTTAGCACTGACTTAATGTAGGGCCCTATGGAATCTGTCTTATAGCTTTTTTAAATTCTCAATTTCACAATACTGTCCATTATTTGGCATCAAAGAAACTATTGGGCTCTACATTAATGCTGCCATCAGTCTGGGACTGGCCCCAGGCCTAACTACTATTCTGGGGGAAACCCTGCAAACCATTTAGAATGAAGCACTGTGGGGCTGCAGAGACGTTCCAGCCTTCAAATCCTATCCTACAGACTAAAGACACAAATCTGTTGTTTGGTACAGATCCTCGCATAAATCACACTATAATCATTGACATCTTTTTGGTTTGAAAAGTTTTCAATGAATACGACGTTACAAAAGTGATCATTCCCTCCAATACCGTCAATTAGGTCGCAAATCGCAATATCAGTCAAAATAATCCCAATTAGATATTTTCCTCACATCGCGCAGCCCTAGCACATCGCGCAGCCCTAGTCTCTACCAACACATAAAGGAAATTTCTGTCTCTTTAGCTGCCAAATGCTCCACTATGTTCACCACCTAGTCTCTAACTGTGTCTGATTGCTGTTTGCTGCTGAGCAGGTCGTGCACTAGGGCTGAACGAGTAATCGCTTTCAAATTGAAATTGCGATCTGAAAGAAAGCGAATAGCTAATCGTGAAGACCGCGGTTAATCGAATGTGCAATATTTAGTTGAATGTTTGGTGTAACATTTGGTTTAACATTTTTTATTCCTCTTTGTATTATTATATTTACTGTTTTTCATAAGATGCATGCTGGGATAATGTTACATATCATAGATTGTTTCCAGAAATGTCCTATTTTCAGTGGATTACTTTATTGGTGGTAGAAGGTGCAATATGTAGATGCTGCTATTGAACTGAGGCATATCAGACATTTCAGTTTACAGCAAAGTACAGATATTTTTTTTATTGGAATGATTTTTCTCATTATAACTTTAGCTTTTGTGATAAATGTTCAATGTTCCATGCTTATTAATGGAAAAAAAACATATCTATGTTCTCATCCTTGCATAAGAATATAGAGCAGTTTTGATAATGTCTCATGTTATAATGCTCCATGACATATTTTATCTGTTCCACAGTGAATATTAAACATTAGCTATACTTTAAAAAAAAAAAAAATAGCAAATTGAATCGTAATTGCAATATCTGGCAGAAAAATCGCCTAAATAGATTTTTTTTCCCCTATCGTGCAAAGTGGGATTATTAGAGAATCTGAAAACAGCTGCCTGCTGAGCTAAAAGAGAGGGTTGAGTGATAATGCTGTGACCCCGTCACATGAGATGGATGGTAGAGATTGGAACGATTTTATTCCTCACGACATGCAAAGGTCATATTATCGCACAACATCAGACAATGGCTGTATGTCTGCAGAGTTGGTTGTGTGAGGGTTAAAAACACTGAGCATTGAAAACATTATACTAATTATTAAATTATCGGTTTAATTTGGGTCCATTTAGTGATGGACTTTGGCTGACATGTCATGAGGTATCCTATTTTTTGGGTTTGGAGCACTTCTGTATTAAAAAGCACCAAGTTGGGTATATCTGAGCTTTCAAAAGCGTTGAGTTCCCCAGTTGTAAATGTAACAGGTAGAAACTGGTAGTGAGTTCTCTGTGGGTTCGTCACTGCCTCTTCTATATTACACTAGTCTATATCGACGACGTTCCACTTCTGGGATTGCTCCGGTGCTGCCAGAAATTCTGCCAGATGTCCTTCATTTGGGCTGGATGTCCGTTACCTTCCTCTTTCTTTGTGTTGGCGTTCTAAACTCCGGTGGATTTATGAGGACTATGGTTAACTGCTCCTCAGATCACTGCAGGGTAAATCCAGACAGCTAGCTAGACTATCTGTCTAATCTGAGTTTTCTGTTGCACGACTAAAACAACTTTTGAACGTACACATGTTCCACCAAAACAAGTTCCTTCCCGAGGCTATTCTGCAGCGGCACCGTGGGCTCTGTCTGGGGCTTGCGCCGCCCATGATGATTGTTTAAAGAAATGCCAATAAACCAGAGCAGGTTTTTCTACCATCTAGGAATGCTGTGTGGACTAGCCAGACCCTCCTCTGCAGCGCTGTGGAGGAAGGTCTGGTAAAGCGTTGTTTGTTTCATGTGAAAACATTGATTAGAGCTGATTTTTTTCTTCCTTTTTGTCTATTGGCAAACAGTGCCCTTCATTCAGCCTGTGATATTATCTCCTCTGTACTGTGGGGTTCAACCCTTATGGCTGCTATAATTGTGTCTGTCCTTACTGAGGGGAAATGTGGTCAGAAATAATAAGCTGGTTCTTTTCTTACAGTCTGAATGAGTGGAGTATGGGAGGATTAGATGCTTTTGTTCTCCATTCTACGTGGGGTTTTGATGTCTCCATGCAGCTTCCATGTTGTGGTGGTGAGCCGCTGCTTTAGCCCTTATACTGTCCTCGGCTCAAATTTAAACCATTTTCAAAGTTTTTTTATTACATCTTTGGGCATTTCTGCCTTTATTGGATAGGAAAGCTGAGACATGAAAGGGGAGGGGGGGGGGACATGCAGGAAAACCGTCACAGGTCGGATTCGAACCCTGGACCTTCTGCGTCGAGGAATAAACCTCTGCATATGTGAGCCCGCTCTACCAACTGAGTTAACCGGCCACGTCAAAGTTTTTTTAATACGGAAATATGGGTTTCTTTCAACCAAATTGCCCAGAAATAACACAGATGGTTCCATAGGTTCTTCAGGTAAAATCAATGATTACTTCCATTAAATTGTGTGACGTACAACAGTTAGAATGACCGGTCTGCGTACAGTAAAGGCAATGAGTCTGTGTTACCTTATTTGACAAAAATCTATGCATTTACCTGTTATTTCTGACAATTTGATCAACAAAAATGTTATTAGGCTTTAGTTAATGAGAACTCTTATTCAAGTTTATGTTCTGCTTGTTCAACGGCTGTTTGGTAAATTGCTCTTAAACACATTTAGAGAGGATTTGAATTGCTAGTTTTATTCTCAAACCTTGTCATTTTGGTGCTGGTGATTTTCCTTTGGGGATGGCTAAAACCTCTTTGGGGGGGGGAGCCAAATATTCCATTATGCAGGAAAAACCCTGCATTGCATTCATATAGTTAACTCACCCTAAAAGCCACCCACCCAGAATAGAGCTTTTAATGTGAAAAAGCAGCAGAATAGAGTGATAGGTATTGATGAAAGTAAACAGTAAACAGTCAAATCAAGGCTGTTATTTGACTGACATTGATATTTGGGATTATT